>NC_051178.1:71822358-71849033 GCF_013339695.2 Rhipicephalus sanguineus | reverse complement strand
CCAGCGGTTATTTTTTTCTTTTTTTATCTTAAGAATGAGGAATAAATCAATTGCCGAAAGAATGAACAAAAATTTAAGAATGACTTGTCGATATGGACTAAGGAGGAGAATAATACAACAATATGAGAAACAATGAACGAATGAAAGGAATTCTGGAATACCAAATTTTGTTCAGGAATAAGTTAACAAAGAATTCTTCGCGTCTGACCGAGAAATTCGCATAGGGCTGAGCAGACGTTCCTGTCGCTGAAGCCTCCATTCCTGGTTCGGAAATGTCGAGAAGCAGGAGACCACGTTGATGGTGATAATGAACTTTTCATGGCTCATACCCACTAAGCGAAATGGACACAAAATTCATGGCAGGATTTATGTAACAGAGATGTACAGTCGGGTACAACTTTAGAAGACAGGAGAGGCCCCGCCCAGATGACCGAAGCGCAGCAGCGAATTGCCTCCGCAACTAAAGAAATAATTAATGCATTAAGCTGGGCTAGTTGGTATTGATTGTATGCTTCCATATTGTGAGCGAACACGCACAAAGGACGACATTGAAAGAGACAGGACAACCGCTAGCCTTTGTCCTGTCTCTTTCTATGTCGTCCTTTGTGTGTGTTCGCTAGCAATAAAGAAATTGTCCCGCTCAAAAAATTATGACTGCTTCTAAAACACGTATTTGTCGGTATTAGTAAGATTTGTGTCCTTGATGAGTTTTTTGGTTAAACTGTCATGATGTAAATGCTACAGAACATGCCGATCACGAGAGCAAAATAACTCCGCGCCTTCTACAACGCTCCGGCGTGTAATTATAAAGCATTCGCTGGCTTAATAGCATAGGATTTGATATATAGTTTTGTGTGTTTATACACAAGCTTATTTCTTTTTTCTGTGTTAGGCTTATTTTTTAATTATTATTACTTTTTTGCGTTTGCGAACCTGCAATCTCATGAGTTAGCGCACGTTCGCGCACGGCATTTCGTGCCAGTTTTCCGCCATGCAGCCCAGCGAGGTGACATCAGAACGCGATCCTTGTTGCCGAACGAGCATTGTGTCGCCTCGATGGCCACACCACCAAGAGCCTCGGCAAGAAAAAGAGCGGCCACATCCTGAACAGCGATTCACGCAACATGATCTTCCACTGCTACACGTACTGGCGCGCCAGGGAGCCTGAACACAGTGTGGACACGAGCAAGTTGTCACGACATGATCGGTGTCGGCGAAAGGACTTTGTTCAGGGTGAGGGAGGAGCTAAAGCTTCGCATTTTTCGGGTGGCAAACTGACGACGCCTCGCGAAAGCGCCCACGCAATGCGGAGAAGAGAAGACGCAGCGCAAAGTTTGACAGCTGCACGTTGTGCGCGCGCTGAGGTCATGTGTGCACGATTTCTTTCGCTGCAACGAGATACCGACGGTCGAGAAATAAAACTGCCGATTCTCGGAGCGTATGGAACTCCCATCACTAAGCGGTGTACTGTGCGTCGCCTGCTTGCCGAGATCGGCTTCAAGCACGAAAAGAGAAGCCGCAACTCGCGGTTATCGACCGGGATGACATCACCAATTGGCGGAATCGCTACCCTCCGTGACGTGGAACACTACCGGCGGAAGGCCGAAAGATCTTCTACCTGGACGAGACATGGGTGATAGCGGAACGCACTCGGTCCATCGTGTGGACAGACACCGTGGTGCAGGAGCGCGGACGCCTGTTCGCTCGAGCAATAGCCTGACGATGGGTCTAAAACAACCTTGTGGGAAAGGTCAGCGCCTGATCGCGACGCACATCGGCAGCTAGGACGGCTTCGTCGACGGCTGCTTGGATTATTCCGAGGCCAAAACACAGGCGACTACCACGAGGAAATGGACGGCAATCGCTTTGAGGGCTGGTTCAATGACGTTCTGCAGAAGTTGCCAGCTGGTAGCGTCAATGCACCTTACCGTACCGGCGAGGAGAGAAATTGCCGATGAAGGCCTGGAGTACGAAAAGATATACAGGAGTGGGCCTACGGTGAAAGATGATAAAGAAGCAGCTGCTTGAGCTGGTGGAGGAGTCAAAACTTACAGAAATATAGGACGAATTCACCATCTACTCGGCCGATCCCCTCCATTGGGTATGTGCCATGATGAGAGGTCAACAACAACAACAACACAACATCTGTAAGTCACATTTCTGAGCTACATCGTTGACAACACAGCTGTAAGGTCCGGTTGCATTGTACTCAGGCTCCCGCCGTACCACTGCGAAGTTAATCCCATGGAGCTTGTGTGGGCAAGGTCCAAATTGGCATCGCTGCGGACACAGAGACTTCAAGCTCTCCGTGGTTGACGCCATCTTGAGGGAAAAATCAAACAGGTAACGCCGGAAGACTGAGGAGAGCATTCAGCACGTGATGGCTTAAAGAAAAAGTTCAGACTTGACACGTTTGGGAGTAAGCACTTCAACCCATCATCATCCAGCTGGGTGAAGATGACTTGAAGAAAGCGACTACGACTGCGAGCTGTCTGGCATTGAGCCACTCGACGAAGCATAGCGGCTTCTTAATAACGAAAGAACAGCCCTTATTAGGGCTACCAAATATTTGCCGTTGGTTTCGCAACAGCCTACCATCCATTCCGTGACCTCTCAAATAAAAAGCAGTTCCATTTATGGCGTATTCCTTATAATAGAAGCTCAATCCTGATAAGCAACGTCCTGCACACAATCGTGCTCGATTTAAGAAGTGGCATTGAAACACATTTCGATGCTGGCATATCTGAATTGAAACGCTATTGTTAACCCTGATTATCGTTGGCGAGCTCAAAATGCTCATTAGGGCAGCCCCCGTCGAGTTTGACACGCCCCATAGTGAAATAGAAGTAGTCAAAACAGACTTTATGATTCTGTTAGCTGTCTGCACGGGAAATCAGTCATGTCGCTGCCAGTCCTGGTGAAATAGCAGTAGTCAACACGAAACTGACAGCCACTGTTAGCAGCTTGCACGCCAAGGACATTCATGTGGTTGCGTTGTTTATTTTGGTTATCTGGCTCATAGAAGTAATCCAAATAAGAACAAATATAAACCTCATTAGCTTAGTGAGGCCCCAAATGCTCATTCAGGCAGCCACCTTCATGTTTGACGCGCGCCATAGTGAAATAGCAGTTGTCGGAGCACGCTTTATGGCTCCGTTAGCATTTGCACTGAAAATTGAAGTGTTGTCATAGCCAATTTTTAATTTATTAATCTGACTAGGCAAGTAACGCGAAGCCAGCACAATTATTAACGTGATTACTTTGCTAGCATTTTTGTCATATTTACATACCGGAAAAATGCTCAGCAAAGTTGGACGTGTTTTAGCGAGTCACTTTGTTCATTACGAGCCGTAGGCAATGTGACGGACATATTCAGACAGTGAATTGGTGACGTAATAAATGGTGACAGTTGCAAAAGCCTCATAGCACTGCTTCGCTGGCCTCCATTCCTAGAAAACTGCGTTTGTAATGATGTAAGCGTCAAGACAGGAATGATACCCCACTGCGCAATGTTATATATTGTGTACCACCACATGTGACGGGCAAGCAAAACCATCTGTTTAATAAGACTGAACGCAACAACATAGCAAGGTTCTGTTTCACATATGGCACCCTTTATGTGCACTTCTGGCAAGCTGCCTATGCACTGATGCACAAACACATTAACAGCGGTAAGAGACAAAGTAACTGTGCAAGCCACGTGATGCTTTTAACATTTTGTATCTATCATGTTTCTGTTGTCCCAGCTGATTGTGGGATTGGGCTTGCCCGTCGCCATTGCGCTGGTTTTCGCCTATTTCTGCCATCCCCACGTCCGATCATGCCGTTCCTCTCCTCCGCCGTCTTACGGCGCTGGGCGAGCGGGGTGACGTTAACCTCCTCTCTCTCCGTGCAGCGTTTCGTGCAGCGGGGGGAAGAGACCCTCTCTGGACCTCGTGCGGTAAGCACGCTTCTCCTCTCCCGTCCCGTCGGCTCCTCGTTTGGGCTCGCTCGGACGAACTCGCTAACGGTGCCTTGCGCCAGCGGCGAGCGCTTACCTTACGTTGTCCTTTTCCGAACGCTAGGCTGAAGAGCGGTGCGGTGCATTCGCGCGTGGTCGTACTACGCCGAAACCCGTACTTATCGAAGCCAACGCGAGCGGAGTTTGCCCTCACTCGAGCGATCGGCCCTGTGGTCGCAGATCGTAAGAGTACGCAGCATAGTCGCGAGAGACCCGTTTTCTCTCAGCGGCGTGTCGCCGTGAGCCCGTTACCCGCGGAGACGTGCTAGCGGCACCCTTTGTGTTGTATTTTCGCCCGTGGCGGGAGAAGCCTACAGTGTGGGGTCTGAGCGATATAACCGCCGCCGCCCCCGGAAACACACGGAGACAGTTCACGCGGTCGGGCCACACAAACACGGAGTTTTTAGAACACTTCTTTACATATTTGGCGAGCTCGCCGGCCGAATTTGTAACACGTAACACGTTAAAACTTATACGCTGACAATGAATACTAACACGCTAACAATGAGTACTGGAAACATATCCCGCACCTCCCAGACAGTATAAGACCTGCAGTACAATATAACATAAGACATAATAAGACATACAATAAGACAACATAATAATACAAACGCGAAGGCAGCCGCCGCAGATGCACGACTCACACGAGGGCCCGAGGGAAGCGAAACGCGGTACCGAACCCCCACGTACCCCGCGTCCGTCGTACATCCGCTCGCGCTGCCCACCCCCAAAAGATTCACTCCTGTTTCTATGCGCGGCCTAATTCGCGGCGACGATGCCGGCGCCACCGCGCTAAACTCGGATTACAGACAGCGCATCACTGACCTTGGACGAACGCCTCGGCTTACTCCAAGCACGTGCGTTCCAAACGCGGCCGCGCCCAAGTTACGGCAGGCTCTTACAGGGACGATATAGCACCCCCACATCCCCCCAACCTTAAATCAAACACATATCCCGGAAAAAAACTTACAAACAAAACAGCTACACAAGCTCTAGAAAGAACATGTGGCGTAAAGGTCCCTACAGAATGTCCGTGGCACTGCGACACAGCCGCTGGTCGACACCGCTGCACTGGCTTTTGACCCTTCCTCCCGGAACCGCAAGGCAACGTGGTCGTCGGCGTGAGAGAACGTCGCTCGCGCAGACACTCTTCTGTTGCGGGCAGCGCTCAACGAGGGCGCCGATTTGGAGGCAGCTACGCAGGTCACGGGCATGTCGGCCATCGTGAAGACGATGTGCAGACACAGCCATCCGCGGGTTACAACTTCCACTGTGTACACTCTCGAAAGAACGGTGCATCCGGCTAGCAATGACATCGGCGGTGACTGAGCGACCAAATGCAAGTGAACTGGTTGCTTTTTCTTAGTTTAATCGTGCCGCAAGCTAAATGAGGGAAGCTGAGTGCAACAACTCGACGCCACAATCCAACGTTGTGTCTCACGTGCAACAGGCACTTAAGCAAAGCCTTAGGCCTCACGACTCGCTCGACACAACCGGCATCCAAAACAAGCACTCGCACAGGCGCAGAAGAGGCAGCCGCGAGGAGACATCAGCTCTGTGAGGTGGCCCTAAGCGCTCGCTGCACACAGCAGCTTACCGAGCGATCGGCGTCCACCGTCCCGGACGATGTCACGACGCCCCGGCGTCGAGCCGCAATGCCAGCAGCAACGACACCCGTGGCCCCTGGCCACCCGGCTACACAAGCCGCGACTCCCAGAGTCAAAGAGACAGAAGAAACTATTTACAGAAAAAACTCGGACCACCTACGAGGCTTCTGTACTCACTCGCTTCGGGCTTGCCTACCATCCACGTTCTCTGTGCTTCGCTCTCCCAGGATGCGGACCATGTGACTCTCGTACCGACACTCAACGACCTTCTTAAAAATAAAAATGAAACGCTTGCGAACAAATAAAAACTTAGCGTGCCGACAAGTTCCAACACGCCACAGCAACCGATCTCGTCGCGCTCTCCACAAAAGCACGCCGCCGACGCTAGCGATGAAAATCCCCCCTTAGGCTTACTTTAAGCTCACAGAAATGCTGCCCCGAACCGCGAAACTGTCGTCCGATGCCGAGAGCGCCATGTTGGATAGCCAGTGTGGGGTCTGAGCGATATAACGCTGCCGCCCTCGGAACACAACGGGAGACAGTTCACGCGGTCGGGCAACACAACGTAGTGGTTTTATTAAGAACACTTCTTTACATATTTGGCGAGCTCGCCGGCCCGAATTTGTAAACACGAACACGTAAAACTTATACGCTGACAATGAATACGTTAACGCTAACAATGAGTACTGGGAAACATATCCCGCACACTCAAGACAGTATAAACATGCAGTACAATATAACATAAGACATAGATAAGACATACAATAAGACAACATAATACAGTACAAATGCGAAGGCGGCGCCGCAGATGCACGACTCACCACGAAGGCCCGAGGGAAGCGAGCCGCGGTACCGACCCCCACGGACCCCGCGGCCGTCGTCCCATCCGCGCGCGCTGCCACACCCCTAAAAGAGATTCACTCCTGTTTCTATGCGCCGGCCTAAATTCGCGGCGACGATGCCGGCGCCACCGCGTTAAACTCGGATTACATACAGCGCATCACTGACCTTGGACGAACGCCTCGGCTTACGCCAAGCACGTGCGTTCCAAACACAGCGGCCGCGCCCAAGTACGGCAGGCGCCTTTACAGGGACGATATAGCACCCCCACATGATAAAACTTTCTTTAGTGCAAGTTGGTTAATGATGCTGCGGCAACAGCGCAAGAAGCAAGGTCAAAATAGTAGGACAAACAAAGCAATATGGCAGACTGAGGAGCAAGGTAGACGAGGAAAGAAATGCTTTAATGACATCGAAGAGGCCAGGCCTGCTATTAACAGGAATTGGTGCTTTGAGTGAGACGAGTTAACGTAATTGTAAGGAAATATGTGGCTGCAACATGCTTACAAGAGGACAGAAATGGGAATACACATATAGACGCACGGAAGCACTAACATATTCGCACACAAACGCGAGCGCGGAAACACATCTAAAATACAAAAAAGGGCAAAATAAGAAATATACACAAACACACAAGAAAACGTGCACACATATTTAACGCAGACGCGAGTAGAACTGTCAGGAGTCAGTTCACAAGCAGCTGTGCCTACTTTGTCGGCCTTTTTTTAATGTATATACATATTGGCTCTGTTGCCTTCACTGTCATAGGAATTTTTTAGTAGCGTCATATCACGACAATCGAAAAGCAGCGCAAAGCTGTGTTGTAAGAAAGTAAGTAGAGCGCTGGTAGCACAACTTATGGGCGATTGTGTCACAGCAGGCATTCAACAGCTGGCGCATGCAGTGAGCGAAAAGTTCTATGCCACACAGCGGTGCGAATTCATGTCAAGCTCCCTTGTAACGGCACCAGTGTATAAGTCATAATTTTATATTAGCACAGAGGCTAACATTAAGGAAACAAACACTGCTCCCAAACGCCGGACCGTTAATAATCCAATGGCATTCGCTCAAGCAGCGCGTGTTAGTCACTGATTGTTAGCATTTGTGGAAAGCAATCAATCGACGGTGCTACACAACACTCGAACGACGCTGCTAGACGCTCGGCTATCTTATCACTGCTGCCAACGATCGGTCGTTTGCGCGCTGAGCTGGCAGCAACGAATCTTTGCGTTGGAAATTGCTTTCGCAAATATTTTCTGTTCAGAAACTTGGTTTCATCCGCGCACGTTTTTCTCATTTATCCTGATAGTGGTTTTGCTCCATCACTTCGCCACGTCCGACGAGAAACGCAGGCGCACAGTACACAAACACACCTGCCGCTCACAGTAGGTAGCAGACTTTGGCAAACTCTCCTCGTCTAAGTTCACTTGAGCAAAACAAAACACCGTGGAACAAACACGAACGGTGTTTCTTTGCAACGGTATGTCGCCGCGGGATCCTGTTTCCAGACGAAGCGCAGCGCAGCGTCACCGATGTTTGCTGCAATCTCTCTTCGCCGGCTCACGACTCAGAACAAACTCACGTGGCACAAATTGTGCATCGTAAGCTCACAATAATATTTCCGGCATGACAGACCGCCACAAACAATTGGAATTCACTCTCACGAAGGGAGGCGCACACAGCTGACGCGACTCGGCCCAGTTCGAAGAGAGGGCGGCCATGTAAGGCATGTTCCCCGTTGGCGGGGTCACCGGCCGTCCAGCTCATGACGTCACCTGGGGGTGCAATCGCGGAACGATGCTATTTCCGATTCCATGCCATATTCTATGCTATTCTTATCATCCACCACTCACGGCTGGCTGATCGCGTTGATAACGCGGACGGACCGTCGTTCTGACCACTGGCCAGGCGCGAAAAGCACGAAAGGCATTGGAATCGGAAATAGAATCGTTCCGCGATAGCACCCCTGAAGTGCGCGCCTATACATAACTTGGAAGTGACGTCAGTTCCTGTCTTCCGTCCGCCATCACCGAGCACATATGTCTCAGTGACCGCGCTGATTTTACGTTCGTGCGCGGATCGTTCGGCGTAGTGCGCGTGTTTTGGCCTTGCGCCTATGACGAACGAGGATCGTTCAGGACATTATGCAGCCTGCAGTGTCGTCAGTGGTGTCGCGCATAATAGTTGAAACAACCTCGCACGAGTCACCTACAGCGGCGCTCTTCGCCGCCTGCATTTTGCGGCGCTCACACTGCACAGATTTCGTAGCTGATTACTGCATAAAATCAAGGCCCAATAACATGCTGGGCGCCCAGTCGGGGTTTGCTTCACCGAAGAGCTAAGAGGGTCTCTCGAAAACCAAGGCGCGATCACTGTGTTCGATTCGGTGCTTCACGTTTCGACAAAAATTGACCTCGCGCATAACTCCGTGGTGATACACTCGGCGAAAAGGTGAGGAGATTCGGAAGCATAACTCACCTGTTATGAAGTGACACCCGCACAGAGAAACGCTGTGCAACGTCTGAGGTCCTTCCTGTTTACGCGCGCATAAGTCATGTGCTTCGCTTCTCGGAGAGCTCTTTCGTGCGGTCGCACGGGTTCGTGATCACGTTTGGCAAACAGTGCGTCCCCGCGTCTAATCTTTTTTAAAGACGATAGTCTTTCTTGGCGAACTTAAACGCAGAAATTTTGGTCTGTCTGTCTTTCTGTTTGTCTGTCTGCCACCCGATTCAGCCACCCGGCCAAAGTTGAACCACTTGCTTACCGCCCACCCATCTTGAACCGGTACGGCTGTTCATACTTGTGAACGTTGTCGTTCAAAAAGTAAATATTACGCATATCTGAGGCGCAACATCCCTAGGTAAGTATTAGGTGGCGTGTTCCTTTAATAGAAAATACATACGTAATTCTAAGGACCCTAGTTTCTTAAGCTGCGATGAAAATGCGGCTGAGCTGAAAATGCCATGCTATGCGCGCCGACGAACGGCCTCTGCCACGGAGGAAGGAAACCCTCTGCACAAGCTCATGTTTCCGGACGTATTGCCAGATGGCGTCTTATCTTACGCAGCGCCTCCTCTATCGTCTTTAGACGGCATTTGCAGCGGAGCACGCATATACGCGGCAAATATTTTAAATGCGAAGCATTTCTTGGCGAACTTCTGCGACTTTGAGCGTATCTATCTATCTATCTATCTATCTATCTATCTATCTATCTATCTATCTATCTATCTATCTATCTATCTATCTATCTATCTATCTATCTATCTATCTATCTATCTATCTATCTATCTATCTATCTATCTATCTATCTAGCCGCCTACAACGTTGCGTTCTCCTGGTCGCTGACAAGTCATAACATAAAAATCATGACACGCATGTCATGTACAGCATGATTTACATGCCACGCTCATGGTGCGCTGGCGGCCGTTTCGCTAGCTTGATATACACCAAAATTAGTATCTTGTGACGTGACTGTGTGACAAACATAAAGAATACGAGTTAACATGAAAATCATGACACGCATGTCATGTACAGCGTGACTTACGTGCCACGCTCATGGTGCGTGGCGGCCGTTTGGCTAGCTTGATCTGCCCCGAAGTTGGTATTGCGCGACGTTACAGTGTGACGAACATAAATAATAGGAGTTAACATGAAAACCATGACACGCATTTTCCTCAATGACATACAAGACGATGTATGCAGCTCTTTGCTGGCTTCTTCGCATTGCATCGATTCCCATAATGCGTGGGATCTGCCGGCTTTTTATTATTATTATTATTGATTTACACTTCTCGTGCAGCAGCCAAATATCGCACAAATCGCCGTTGCGATGTGCAGCGTGGACAGGAAATGCGAGAGCCGCACAGCTTAAGTCGGTGTCGTCTGCTGCCATGTGCTCGATAATGGGCGGCGCATGCCGCGAAATTGTGTCCACGATTTCCACGGCGTGACGTAGTTGCAAGTCATGCATTAGCAGAGGCTCGTGTGCATACGCCTTTGAGGGGATAATGCCGCTGCCTTCAAAAGTTGTACCCGGCTCTAGTAAAAGGTTCCTTCTGTAACAGGGTAGTTAAATGTTAATTTTAAAGGATATCTAATGGAGTACCATACTAAATAAACGAGCAGTCATACTAAAATATGGCAAAATGCGCTAGGTGTCATAATAAGACAAAAACGTCACAAGCCATTCTACTCTTTGCAGTTGGATGACCTGTGAAGCTGTCCTTTGAAGCTGGATGACCTGTGAAAGCAGAACCATGTATACACCAGAGCACGCCTGTCTCGCACCCAAGCTGTTGGAGAGCCGAGTAGATACTCTCGCACCCAGACGCCGGGCTGCCCGGGCTGCCAAAGCGCGCATGGTATGCGCCAAGTAAACAGGGCAAGTTGCAGTTTTGAGGCCTTAAAGTGCGAAAAAGGACCCGTTCACGCCGCTTCCGGGTATAAGAGCTCGCCTGGATACTACTGCGTTTGTCTTTGGATGCCAAAACAAACAGCGCAACAGGAGGATATTACTTAGCGCTGTCTGCGATGATCACAATGCTCCACGGGAATAGTGTCGGTGCGGTGTTTTCAGCTCCGCCGCGAATTTATAATTCTAATTCAAGAAGGAAAAAAAAAGTCATAGTTTCGCCGCAACGGCGAAGCAATGAATGCGATAGCAACAAATTGGAATGTAACGCGAAGAACGGAAAGCAGCTCGAAATTGCCAGCGCGTCGCTCGAGCCCAAAGGACGCACGAAAAGAACACACACAGGACGAGCGCGAACTATCATGTGTCACAGCTCGACACTTGAAGCTCACTGTCAAACATAAAGCAGGACGCACGAAACGAGCGAACAGGCACACACAGGACGAGCGCGAACTGTCCCAGTTGTTACTTATTTCTGTTTGAACAGCGCGCTCCTTTCGCAAACGCGGCCGCTGCAGCGAGCGAAGTGACGTTCGTACGCTCTGTGTCCAGCGCGGACATCGCGGGGAAAGCACAGGACATACAACACCCCGCTGCACCCCTCCGGCCGCCCCCTTCTTTCCTCGAGATAACCGCACGAAGGCGACCACGCCCTGTAGGGAGAAGAGCAACGGCGTTCGCAGGAGCGGGGTGACGATCTTTAAAGCGCGCCACGCGCGCACAGTGCGTCATCTATGTAGTGACTAAGAAAGCATGCTGAAGTAAATGGTGTATATAAATAGCTTGCCGTTAGCAGGCTGAAAGACGGTACAGCTTGTGGCCTAACCGTCTAACGCCGCGCGCTGCGAAGTGGGAGGTCGCCCGTTCAATTCCGCGCGTCGGAAAGTTCTTCTGAATTATTTTTCTTGGTGGCTTTCATATACATATACACATATACATACACGGTGCATGACGACGACGACGGCAAAAATCAGTCGAGACTGTCCATATAATTGCTATCGCAATAAACACTAGGAGCCCAGTGAAAATGCGCGAGTAAGTGCACTAACTTCGCGTATTCCACAGTGTGAACCTATTCCATTTTACGAGCCTAATTTGTGTGACACGCAGCTGGGTTGAAGGCAGACGCAAGCTTTGTGTGGGGGTGCACTTAATGCCTTTGAGTGTTTCCTTTGACTAAAAATTTGCAGTGGCTTAGCTCGGCTATGCCAGGATATACGTAGCGTTAGCAAAGGTTCAGCTAATTATTCTTAGCTTTCCAGATTGTCTAGGATTATTAGCCTTCTTCTGTTCATTCTTCGCACGCTGAACCACTAATTGCCAGGCAACTACTTCGGGATCCGATGAGATAAGCTTCTCGGCTCTTCTGCGCCGTCGAGCAGCATTTGCGCTCTCCTTCTCGATGGCGTTACCCACCTGCAAACGCCAGTCAGAGGCGCTATCAAGCGGACCCAGCGCAGTGTCAGACGGCGACTGCATAGCGAAGGCGAATAGCTGCGCGCGCGCCGGCGCCACTGGGTCTATGGCTACGACGTCGCTCCTCGAATACGGCACAGACCAGCAGCGGCGAGCCGCGCGTGGCGGTGGCGGAGTCTGCGCGCGCGCCGGCGCCAGCATGTCTGCCGCGCCTACGACGCCACTCCTCCCGAACGCGCACACCAGCAGCGGCGATCCGCGCGCGGCGGTGTCGGAGAGCGCGAGAGATGCCAGCTCCGGTGACCCAGCTGTGTGACATCACTGATCCTCGCGCATGCGCAGCACGGCTCATGACGCTTCACGCGAAATCGGCTCCGGCTAGGCAAGTGTAGCTAACGCTACAAAAAAAAGAATATGTGTAACCACAGGTCGGCAAACTCACACATGAGGCGACTCACTTAGACTCACTCGGACTCATATCGGCTAGTAAGTCTAGGTCTGCGTGAGTCCGGATCGGTAATATTTTAGTGAGTGAGTCGGAGGGAGTCCGACTGAAAAAGAATTTAGTGAGTCTGTGTTCGAGTGAGTCGGGTTGAGGAAAATACAGGTGAGTCTGAGTCCAAGTGAATCCTAATCGCAAAATATATTTCTTGAGTGAGTGTGAGTGAACTTCGCCTTTCATTGCCTACCTATGTACTATCTACTCATCTGCAGCACTACTATCAGATCAGCCTTACATCGGCTTACGTTTATACTTAAGTCCATTCACACATATCTCAACGCACTAGCGTTCATGTGCCACCTCAATATTTATTGATTAAAAGTGTGAGTTAGGGGAAGGAAGGTTCCATGACCTTCCCCCCGCTAAATTCTTTCACGGGAAGTTCTTGTTAAAACATATGTGAGTTCCGTATTTCATAAAAATGTCCTCACTCGACTGCAATCTATGGAAACCTGTATTTGAAGGAACATGATCAAGAGGCCTATCGTAGAGCACCGATTGTGCGAGATAATAGAGAGTTTGAGAATTGGGGCCCCCAGGAGCTTGGGGACCCAAGAAGCTTGCGAGCCGCTAGGGCGCATGCGCAGAACCCAAGCCACTCTTGGGCTCTTGCGCTCGCGTTGACCCGAGATGCAAAAATTGAAAACTAGCTTGGGCTTCCAAGGCGTCTTGGGTCACCAGCGAGAAGACACAGACGCAGCGCGGGCCGTGGCGCAGTATGGCTCGCGTCTCGCATGTTTTTAAATTTCGTCACGCGTGCTACTCCGTGCGCTTGACCCAACGCAGCCTGCGTTGGCCCAATTCTCACACTCTGCTGATAATCCGAATGCAAGAGCAGGCTGCCCAACGCAGCCTGGGGGCCCAGCCTCTTGGGTCCCCAATTCTCAAACTCTCTATTGGCTATGAAGCGTGAAAACTTGGGCAAGTTGGTAGGTCATAAATGAATATACGAACAGCGCAACTGACAAGGACAGAGGAAGGTAACAGGTAATGGGCATTCACACCATGACTGAAAAAAACTAATTTCATGAAAACGGACTCGTGAATAGACTCATTCAGGCTCAAGTCAAGCCGTGAGTCTAGGTCTGAGTGATTCCGGTTCAGTATTATGATGGTGAGCTTCAGTCCGAGTGAGTCCGTTTGAGAAAAACGTTTAGTGAGCCGGAGTCCGAGTGAGTCCGGTTGATGAAATTTTTGGTGAGTCTAAGTCTGAGTGAGCCGGCAGAGCAAAATATATGTCTTGATTGAGTCTGAGCGAGCTCCATATATTTTTTTAGCGACATATGTGTGTGACTCCTTTCGATGAGTCCTGACTTGTCATGTATATGAGTCGCTTTAAGGAGACACGTTAACTCTCTCGTGAGTCACACGACTCTCCGAAGAGAGTATAATGATCTCCGAAGAGAGTTGACATGTGTCTTTAAAGAGAGTCATATACGTGGCAAGTCAGGACTCATCGAAAGGAGTCTCAGGTACTCCTTATTTTCTTAGAGCGTGCTACGCTGCCCCAATTTTTGCTTATGTTTGGTGGACCAGCGGAGAGTAGTAGGGTTTGCCCAGTTTTTGTGGCACATACTTGCTAGGGGTTTTCTGTTGAGTAGGTAATTGTTGGCTAGGCAACTGTTCGCCGAGTTAATAATGAATAATAATTGTTGTGGTTTAACGTCCGAAAACCACACTATGATTATGAGAGACTCCGTAGTGGAGGGCTCCGAAAATTTCGACTACCTGGGGTTCTTTAACGTGCACCTAAATATAAGTACACGGGCCTCAAGCATTCTCGCCTCCATTGAAAATGCGGCCGCCACGGCCGGAATTCGATCCCGCGACCTTCGGGTCAGCCAGCGTGTCGGGTGTTCGCGGAGTTCCGAATGGCGTAGTTATATACACTTTCGCTATAAAAGTAGTAAAGATCGGAAAATTAACATATATCGAGAAATAATTTGACCGCTACTCAAACAACGTACAGCACGAAGCTACTAGGACGAAGGACAGCCTGTCTTTGAACAGCGAACCTGTTTAGCGAATCATTCCTTGTCCGGCGAACCGAAAAACTATCATCACCGTAAACGGGTTTGTGCCACAGAAATTGGGTAAATGCCACTACTTACCACTGGTCCACTAAAAATGAAGAAGGCAACAGTTATCCCAACAAGTGGCTCCGAAGCGACGGCGATGAGCCGAGAACCCCGAGTTCGTACAAAAGAATACTAGGAAACGGGAAAGGCAATGGCGGCTGCGAAAAGACGAAAAGACGGCTGCGACGTGCCTGTAGGTCTATGGGAAGTGCGAAAGCTTTGTTTCATTGCGAGGTTCTTTCTCTGTAGTATAGACATCCGCGTTGTGTCTGTGACTGTCTGTGGTTTAATTCGAACCTCTCCGGGCTGTGAATCAACGTAGAAACAACCTAGCATCACCTAGTTAAAGCTTAGCACTGACCTAGAAGCAACCTAGAAACAATATGCATCACCTAGCGGCTGCGAGAAGACCCCGAAGCGACGGAAGGCCTACGCCAATGACGACGTGCCTATAGATGTATGACAGGTGCCAACGCTTGGTTTCAGCTCGAGTTTCTGTCTCTGCAGTTTGGAAAACCGTGTCGTGTCTGTGACTGTCCGTGGCTTAACTCTAACTTCTCTTCGCTGAGAATCAACGTAGAAACAACCTAACATTAGCTAGCTAAAGCCCAGCGATGACCTAGAAGCAACCTAGAAACAATCTGCATCACCTAGCAAAGGCCTACGTAGAAGCAACCACATTAGTCTTTAAAATCGTCCAGTTTTCGGTTTCAAGCCTTGCGCGGCTTAGTGCGAGCTTCGCCTATTCTTTTTCTGTTTCTTAGCTTCGTCTAGTTTCGCGCTGTTACCAAGCCCCGGAAACTGAGCGTCAGTTTCGGTTTCAGGGAACATGCGCGCTCGTAGCGGTTGCCGGGCATCCTAAGATCTGGTTGAACGTTGTGAGGTGGATGTGGCTGTTCGCATTTATTGTATTTCACGAGTTTTTACAAATAGATAAATTTGAATGAATTGTACAGAACTGTATTTGTTTATTTGTCTTTTATTTTTTATTTCATGACCTTTAAATCGGGCGAAGCGCGGGAACTGGTTGACTTGTGTTCATAGCGCTTGCATCCGCTCACCCTTGCCACTCGCTCAGCGATATCACAAGTTGGATCGCGCTTGTTATCTCGCTCGGTTGACGTACCAAGTATGAATAAGAGGAAGACAAGACGTTTGATGGGGCATGCAGCGAATGGAAGCCGCCGGGAGCCACGTCGAGGAGGCCAACTGAGCATTAGGCGAAGATGGCTAAATCGGGGCATCACATGTTTTGCGCGGCTGTGTGGTGTGTTAACCCAGGGATTTCCAGTTCCGCGAAGGTTCTTCAGGTTGCCTAAGGACAACGGGTGAGCAGAAATATTTGGGTCCATTATGAGAGCAAGTATTCATTTAGCATGAGTACATGAGTAAATCCAGTTCTCGGCAAGCCTGACTGGACTGACATAAGCGCAGTATCACTAGACTAATTCGTAATCACTACAGCCTACCTGTTGCCGGCAAAATACGTTCTATGAAAGGCTTGAATGCGCGTTGGCTCGGCGACACAGTTTGTTCATCTTTTGCTTTTGCCATGTAGTTAAAACGATGTGAAGCACTTATAGGCTCCTTCCTGTTCATGGAAATGCATGTAGCCAGTTTGAAACTTTGTGGACCTTCGCTTCTAATACTGTCACTGAAATACATGTAACGGACTCGCTGATACTTTGAGAAATTGTTTAACATGGAGCGTCGCTGGTTGGTTGGTTGGTTGGTTGAAAAACTTTATTTGGGTCCTGCAAGGCGCGCGTCAGCGCGCAGCGGGCGACTCCCACGTCGGGACCGTCAGACCAAGCCTGCCGGCCGCTCCGCGGGCCTGCTGGACGGCCCAGAGCTGGTCAGACAGGAGGGAGCTGCGGAGGGCCGCTGGAGCCAACGTTTCGACAAGTGGTCTTTTCTTCGTCAAGGCAATGCTGCTGCATTGACGAAGACAAGTCAACTTGTCGAAACATTGTCTCCAGCGGCATTCCATGTTCGACGATTTCTCATCGCTTCAAGCCTCCATCTTACCCTCAACTTCTGTCTTGTTTGGTGCTCAAGTTCTGTAGGAAAAATATGTTCGCCGTCATAACAGGCGTGATTGAGTCAAGTACGACGTAGCCTGCTCGTGATTGTTAATAATTATTGCATTGGTTCGGATATTCTGGGTTCAACGTTTGCTCATTATGTACATACGTCAGTTGTGAATTAAGGCTGCTTTTGCAGATTGACACTTTCACACTACGTGTGTGTCTCTGTTTTTTAGTACTAAACATGTGATCAAAAAAATAAGATTTAAATTTTACTTGTGTTGATCGAGTTTTGTCTTATTGAGGAATCGGTCAGCTTTAGTTTGTCCACTTCACAACGCACGAAGAAAATTAAAAAGATGGTTAACTAAATTTAATGAATGGCCGCGTCACCCGAGTGGCCAACGGACCTGCAAGGTACACGAGCACATTGTGCTTGCATGCCAAGTGGAAAAGGAAGGCTTCCGTGGCAACCCTCCTCCTTTCGGTTTCGCGCCCTTTTCCTCTATTTGCTGACCTCACCAGTGATGTCATGAAAGAAATGTTTTGTTTATGAATTATTTGTTGTAGATACCCGGCACCCGCCAGTGGTGGAAGCGGTGCTGCCGCAGCGTATCAGCATGCGAGAACGCGTCCCATGGGAGGTATATGGAGTTTCCGCGCCCTGCTGTTACCACAGCATAATAAAAAAAAAAAAACTGGTCCGCTGCGAAACTGTCGGCCACATAGCCGGAGCACGAACTTACTTAACTCATGGTTAAAGTTAGCGTGCAAAGGAACTTTAAAAAAATATATTAGCTGCAATAGTGGAAAGTAGGATATCCTGAAATTATTTCGAAATAGATAATGCTCAGTGAGAGTGGAGGTCCTCATATAATAATCTTCGACTGACAGAAACTTCGGCAGTATTAAAAAAGCTTGTTTGCCGCCTATCAGACTTGGTTCCTTCTGCGAAAGGGAAGCACTAAAGAAAGTCGCACTTTCGCCGCAAGGATGAATCAATGGATGCGATAGCAACAAACTGGAATCCTACAGGATATTGTTGCTAGCAGCTAACTCCTTGAGTTACGCCACGTTGGATGCTGAACAAAACGCGGCACAAGGAAACATGGCCGCCGCAGCGAACGAAGCGACCTTCGTGTTGTCTATCGCTTCAATGCTAATTGAACGGTGAGAACAGTTTACGGCCACGTGTTTATAGCTAACATGCGCTGCAAGTGGGACGCGCAGTCTAACACGATTTTTCATTCTCGTAAACGCGGTACTATGGCCATGGCATCTCCTTCGGGCACTACACCTACTTCTTGTTGACGCCCCCGTAATTTCCCCGATAAGCTTCGTATTTTAAATATTAATGCAAGAAGTTTAGTCAACAAGTTTCCTGATTTCTAGTCACTAACATTGTCCTACTCCCCCCATGTCATTGGCGTCACGGAAACGTGGCTTCATAACGACATTTATGAAGCCGAGATTTCGCTGCCGGGCTTTAATATCATAACAACTAATCGAATCGATGGTAGAGGGGGTGGCGTTGCTTTATATTTACATTCCGACTTAAAGTTCTGTGTGCTTGAGGCTCCGTTTCAAACTGAATCGGTTTGTTGTAAAGTTTATTTTGAAACATTCACTTTTGTTGTTGGTGTCTTTTACCGTCCACCTAGCCTGATCGCGGACTCTTTGGATTCCTTGAGTGCATTTGTCCAAAAAAAAGCTCCTCATTCGCCAAATCTAATATGAGTGGGTGATTTTATTGTCCCCGCGATATACACTGTACGTCGTTATCTCTGCTAGGTCATGCTTCCCAAATGTACGGAGAAACATTGAACTTTTTACTGACTTCCGACCTAAAGCAAATAGCCAGTGACGCCACAAGAGGCACGGTGATTTTAGATCTTGTCTTCTTCAGCCCTAGGGTCTGCGATTATGGTTATGCGTGCACTGTTATAGGTGGCATGTCGGATCATAAAACGGTTCTTGCCTCTATTTCCTGTCCTGTACTGAAAGCCCGATACATTTATTCTAACTTCCGCAATATGAGTCATGCTGATGATATTGGTATTATTGATAACAGTCAGTTTGAAGCGATTAGTATTTCTGAAGATGTTGCTGCTTTAAGTAAACTTTTCAGTGATCTTGTCACCAGTGTGTCAGAACGGAACGAAAACCAAAAACGAAAAACGGGAAAAACGATACTTTTGACCGCAACGAAAACGTAACCGAAACTTTATCTATTATTTCGTTCCGGAGTGAAACCGAAATTTTTTCAGTCGTTTTTCGGTTCACGAGAAAACTTTGCAATCCGGAACAACTCAGGTCATGCAACGCGAGCAATTATGCATATCTCAGGGTACAGTGGCTGTGTTCTAATTCTGGACAGCATCGTAGACAGTCTACGCTGACAGCTTAGAAGACAGCAGCGAGCCCGTGTTGTACGAGAAATGGAACGCATCTGCGTGACGGATGGATGGATGAATGCTATGAGCGTCCCCTTTATAACGGGGCGGAGACATGTCTGCCACCAGGCTCGAAGAAGAAGTAAAAAAAAGAAAGAAAACCTTCCTTGTTTCATGTTGGCCCAATACCGTATCTCCATTGATTAAATTTATGTTATTATACCAAAAAAATATAAATTCACGGTCCATCTCTCTGCCTCTTAAGGCATAATGACCTTATTTTTCCCCATTATTAATTTTTGTACTTTATCTCTACTTTTCTGCCACCAATACTCTAACCGTCTCTTATTTCTATCGCGGACGTGTTCAGCTTTCCATTGTTGTCCCTAAACCCAAGGCTTCCTGTAGACTCGTGCCCACACGTATACCTGGGTGAATATCACCACATTCAATCAGTACATGTTCCATCGTTTCCTTAGTTCCCCCGCACCATGTACATTGTTCTTCTTCGTTACTGAATCTCGCTTTATAACTACGCGTTCTAAGGCAGCCCGACCTTGCTTCAAACAGTAAAGCGCTTCCCCTTGAATTATCATAAACCTTTCCCTCCTTATTTCGTTTTTTTCCTTTCGGTAGTTACTCAGAGCCGGCTTCTTTTCCATCGATGTCATCCAATAAGTCCTCTCCGCCTCTCTGACCTTCCGCTTAATGCTCCTTGTTGCCATATCGCCCGCACTGCTAGCCGTATATTTACTGGTGAGCCTCCTATACTCGGCGACAACTTATCTTGGCATTGGAGCGAAGGCTACGGAGGCGGGGCATCCGCACATTTGTGTTACTACGCAAGTAGTTCGGCATCTTGCAGCCGATTTCAGTTCCAGTTTCGGTTTCGCTTGCTCGCATCGCTAGAGCGTTTAGCACCATGTCTACATGCAGAATGGAAACATCAGTGTGCGTAGATGCATCTACCTAGTGTACTGCATAGTGTCACAGGGTTGTTACGTTGACGAAGGCAGCAGTGGGTGTGTCGAAGATGAAACTCTTTATTTGGCCAAACATGTGGGCGGGAAACGAGTCAGTCAGAACGTCGTCCGTCAATAATTCTGACAAGTCGTAAAGCGTGTCGGCTTTTATACATGTTCTATCGAATGTTCCAGTGTTATCGCTGGTGGCCACGTAATCTCTTAATATTCGCGTACCGCGCGCAGTCTTAACAGAAAGATCTAAAACAATCGTGGCGCTTCTGGAACATCGCATCGCGGTCTGCGCGGAGCATTCCAAACAGTCTTTGCGGGTGAAGCCCGAAGACAACAAAATAAGACACATGGGAATATGATGAACGCCACCAAGCGCACACCGCAACCTGAATAAGGCGTTTGCTAGATTGTAACGCGATCACGATTGTAACGCGAGGGGCGACTTCAGTAGCAAAAATTTGGAGAAAAAGCTCGCATTGTATTCGAATAAATACGGAATGCAAGTACCATGATGCCGCTGAATTGGGTTTAGATTTAAAGAGAGCTCACGCTTAATTAAAAAGAGACTGACGCAGATTATTTTATCAAGCTTCGCTGGTCACACACCTTAGAGCGTAGTTTCTCGGCCGTAGGTATTTCATTGCGCATGAAGTAGCTGTGCACTCTGCGCCGCAATGCTGCCAACGCAAACGTGTAATAGCGCAGCAGCCGCGTCTTGCCGGTGATGCGCTTCTCAATTTGGCCCGAGAAATTCAATTTCTTGCGCTTCGGGGAGGCAAGTGGGGCCCGCAGAGCTTCAGCCTTGATACGCTTAACTGTTCGCTCACTCACTCCGGTGAGCTCGGCGACAGTCCGGCACACTGCATTTGCAGACAAGTAACGCTGACGGCGCCTCACTACAGCGATGACATTGCAGATAACTCGCGTGGTCTGGTTTGATAGCCACTTTCTGTCACATTTAGAGTACAGCTTCTTCGGAGAACGAAACGGCGAGTTGGCGGCCGCACACGGTTCAGGCCAACGGTTCAGGCGGCATCGCGGACGCCATGTTTACTGAGACTGAGCGCTCTGAGAGAGCAGGCGTGAGGAAAATGTGGTGCAAGCGTGAGGAAAACGTGGTGCTGTCCAAAAAATAAAGACAGAAACAAACTTGAAGTTTACAATAACATTATTTCACGAATGGCTTCCCCTACTCGTTCTCTTTTCATAATGAAGAAATCTGTATTTATTCAAGCTAGGTAACTTTTCGAATTAGAAAATTAATATAGGTACTGTTTCATGGCGCGCGCGCATGCAGGCACTTTGGCTCTGTAGCTTCCACAGTGGTGCCAAGAAAAGTTGTCGCGGAGTATAGTTATTTTTCTCCACTGTGTATCAATGCTTTTTCTATACAAATACCTGAAAACCTTCTCTGCCCATCTACTCTTCTTCATTTTCCTCAGCCTCTCTTCGAATCTCATTTTGCTCTGAGCTTCCCGCACTTCAAAGCCTGTCCATCCCATATCACCCTTTACAGCCTCATTTGTCGTCTTCCCGTGAGCGCCCAACGCGAGGCGGCCCACCGTCCTTTGATTTACATCCATTCCTGATTGTACCTCTGACTTCATGCACACCACTGAGTTCCCAAATGTAAGCCCCGGGACCATCAAACCCTTCCACAGCCCTCGAAGCACCTCGTACCTATTGTACCCCCATAAAGCTCTGTGCTTCATAATTGCAGCATTCCTCTTTCCCTTTGCTACCGATGCTTTCTCTTGTACCTCCATATTTCTATCCCCTTCATTTACCCATACTCCGAGGTACTTGTACTCGCTTACCCTCGGTATTTTTTGGCCCTGTATAAAGACCACATGGTCTTTGTGATCATTGAATACCATCAATCCACATTTTGTTGCACTAAATCCTAGTCCTAGAGCCTCACATTCCCTTCCGCATATATCTGCCAGTCGCTGTATATCATCTTGACTGTCCGCACATAAGACAATATCATCAACATAAAATAGACCTGGAAGCTTCTGCTCAACCATCGTGCCGACCTGTTTGCGTGACAAATTAAATCCAATGTTGCTACCTTCTAGCGCCTTTTCCATCCTCACCATGTACAGCATGAATAACAGCGGGGACAAAGGACATCCCTGTCTCAGCCCCTTGCTAATTTCAACGCTGTCCTTGCTACTTATTCCTTCCCATTCTATACAAACTGTATTTTCTCGGTATATTTCCCTCAAAAGCCGTATACAGTCGTCACCTATGCCCACTTCTTTCAATATATCCCACAAAATTTCCTGATTAACGTTGTCATACGCCCCGGTGATATCTAGATAAGCTACGTATAAGGGCCTGTTTTCTATTTTCGATATTTCTACACACTGGGTTAGAACAAACAGATTATCGTCTAACCGCCTGTCGATTCGAAATCCATTCTGAAGTTCTCCCAAAATATCATTTTGTTCTACCCACGCTTCTAGCTTTAATTTTACTGCCTGCATCGCCAACCTGCATAGCTCCGATGTAATGGATAGCGGTCTATACAAGCGAATGTTATCCTTTTCTCCCCTGCCTTTATGTACTAAGTTCATTCTACTTTTTCGCCAACTGTCTGGTATTTCCCTCTCCTGTAAGCACTTTTCTACGGCTTTCAGCAGTGCTTCTTTAGTGTTATGTCCGAGTTCGTTAATGAGGCTGACGTCTACACGACGTGACGCCACCTCACGTCGAGGAGAGAAAGCTAAGGAAAACAAACGTAACTGGTATTTATTTAACTTCTTTGGTGTTCAAATCTATGAAAATTTGAACTTAGCTGACATTGAGCGCCTGGAAAAGCGTCTGCTGTGAGCAGACAACCATACCGGCAAGATTTTGAGCTATCCAAAGATTTCGCTGAGCCGCCATATTGTTTGGACAGCAAAGTAGCCTCCATTGTTTTTGTCTCCGATGCCGTGTTCTCGACGCCGTCTATTTTTCCGTCTACTTCAGAAGTGTAATGGCACTTAAGATGGCCGCTGCCCACTTAGCTGTCTATATAGCCGTCTACGGTGAGTATTGGAACCCACCCAGTACCTCAGGCAGCAATTCCAAAGCAACGATATGTTGACATTTTGCGAAAAACGAAAACAGTGGTAACCAGAGATGTTTATACTAACGCAAGTGGACCTTTGCGCGCCTGTCACGTCGGCCAGCGTGGAGTGTGCATTGTCAGCGCTGACGTTTGTTACAGCGAAAACTTATGAGATCACAACAGCCGATTTTGGCGCCATAGCTGCCCGCCGCCGCCGGTGTCCGTAACCACTATCGCGTGAAATAAAAGATGAAATGATAAATTTCTATGATGATTCTAGGTAATACAGCGTATCAGAAGAGTGAATAACAGCCTGGCGTCACACAATGCGAATTGCGCAAGGAGTCGGTCGTTGAATGCTCCCAATCCGTTGCAAAGGGCTCAGCCATAATTCTTCGTTGTCATCAGCCACAGCACAAAGTGCACATAATGTCTTACAGATGTGTAGCGGGTACCGTGATTCTCCAAAGAATGACGAAAACTGGCATAGTGGGTGCTTCGCTACTTCAGAAAAATTACGATGATTTATGGCGTAGTGGGTACCTTGCACGTGCACTTGTATTAGTTGCCCCAAAAGAGTCTACAACGGGCTCTAGAAAGGCGGCTCCTTCCAGCTTTCGCTGTGACTGTGCTGCGTGTTCCGCGCAGGCCTGACAATTTTTTATCAGAAGAGCTGTCTCGCACATCAGAGTAGAAACGTGCGCCGGACACAAAATCACCTGCGGCGGCGCGCCGGTGTTTCCACCTCTAAAGCCCCTTGATGTTGGAAAGTAGCGACGCTCCTTTATCCACGCCGGCTCATCCTCGCCGCGCCGTCAACCTCCTCTTTTTTCACCCTCTCTTTCGCGGAGCCGGCGCATCCGCAACGCTGAATGGCTGCGACGCGTGATAGCTCCCAGTCAGGTGACCCTGACGTCACGAGAAGCGAGCGCAAGCAAACTTCGCGCGCTTTCAGCTGCTCACGCCCGCCATGAACCCTCCAGGCGTCAACCCTCCAGGCGTGTGTGTACGGGTGTGTGCAGGTGTATGCGTGTTTGTATGTGCGCGTATGTGCGCCTGCGTTTGTATGTGCGTGTGCGCACGTGTTACGTGTGAGTGCATGTGCGTGCGTTTGTGTATTCGCGGTGTTTGTGCGTGTACGCACGTATGTGTATGCGTGCGCCTGCGCGTGTGCGTGTCTGTATACTCTGTATCACTTGTGCGTGCGCGTGCGTTTCTGTATCGCTGTGTATGTGCGTGTGTGTCTGTATCGCGTGTGTATGTATGTGCCTGCGTCTCAGTATCGCGTGTGTATTTATGCGCGTGCGTGTCTGCATCGCGTGTGTATGTGTGTGCGTGCGTGTCTGCATAGCGTGTGTATGTGTGTGCGTGCGTGTCTGCATTGCGTGTGTATGTATGTGCGTGCGTGTCTGTATCGCGTGGTATGTATGTATGTGCGTGCGTGCGTGTCTGTATCGCGTGTGTATGTATGTATGAACGTGCGTGTCTGTATCGCATGTGTATGTATGTATGAGCGTGCGTGTCTGTATCGCGTGTGTATGTATGTATGAGCGTGCGTGTCTGTATCGCGTGTGTATATCTGCGTGCCTGTCTGTATCGCGTGTGTATATATGTATGTGCGTGCGTGTCTGTATCGCGTGTGTATGTATGTACGAGCGTGCGTGTCTGTATCGCGTGTGTATGTAGGTAAGAGCGTGCGTGCCTGTATCGCGCGTGTATGTAGGTATGAGCGTGCGTGCCTGTATCGCGTGTGTATGTATGTGCGTGCGTGTCTGTATCGCTTGTGTATGTATGTGCGTGCGTGTCTGTATCCGTGTGTATGTATGTGCGTGCGCGTCTATATCCCGTGTGTATTAGTATGAGAGTGCGTGTCTGTCGCGTGTGTGTATGTATGAGCGTGCGTGTCTGTATCGCGTGTGTATGATGTATGTGCGTGTCTGTATCGCGTCTATATGCCGTGTATATGTATGTATGTGCGTGCGTGTCTATATCACGTGTGTGCGCATGTGTAATGTAAGTGCGTGCGTGTCTGTTCGCATGTCCCCGCACGTGTGTCTATAAGGGTATTCAGACGGAGGAAAATGCTCGGGGTAAAGGCGGAGCCTAGTGCCGTCAACTCGCGAGGAGAAGTCGCCACAAATGCCCCCCACTCACACGGACGGGGCGAACGGAGGGGGAGACCAGTGTTCCAGACTACTCCTGTGGCTTGTACCGCCCGTTTTCACCAGCTGCCGACGACGATGACCCCAGCTACAGATGACCCCACTGCAGACTGGACACCCACTGCCGCTCTCTGCAGGAGCAAGTGCAACAATGTGGCCAAACAAGAGCCAGAAAATTCCGCCACATCCCCCACCGCCGGGGATTGTTCGTCCTTTCGGGGAAAACGTCCCCGTCTCCTCCGAGGAGGCGCGGGGGGGTCACGCCCACTCGCTAATCCGTGACGTCGTGTCACGTGATCCGCAACCCCCCCGTCTCCCCCGAGCATTCCTCCCCCGTCTGAATACCCCTTCACGTGTGTACGCGCGTGTGTATGTATGGCGTATCTATGTTGCTGTGTATGAGCGTGCGGCCTGTATCCCGTGCGTATGATCGTGTGTATCTATGTGTGCGTGTCTGTATCGCGTGTGTATGCATGTCCGTGTGTGTACGTAGGTGCGTGTCTTTATCCGTGTGTATAGCGTGTGTGTGTGCCTGCGTGCATGCATCGTGTGCGTGCGTGCGTCTGACAGCGGCATTGACACATAACGGCTTCCGGCTCACTCATTTGGCCAATTTAAAGGAAACCACACATTCCTTCTTGGGTGCCTTCTTTTAGCTCATCAAGACCACAATTATGAAAAAATTCTCGCCTATACTTTATGCTGGTTACATATATGAGTTAATACACCGTGTTAAGGACAGCCCAGGCGGCGATGGGAAGGTAACCGCTCAGCCGCCAGTTGATATACTCTTTTTTTTTTCGAAGCGCTTATTTGTATATACCGAAGCGTCTTTAAAATATATTTGTCACTTGTTCTCTCGGAAGCCCACTTTCGTCATGACTATTGCTTAAGAACAGGTTCTCATTTGACGCTTTCAAGCCGATTAAACCAAGCGCGCGCAGTGATTTTAATGCGGCTGCGGCGAGCCAGTGGAGGGTTCGCGTGCCGTGCGCAGCGCGCCGGCCAGGGGAGGGGAGAAATCCGAGGAGAATTGAGGAGGAAAACGCGCGCGCGGAGGAGAGTTCGCTACTTTCAAGATCAAGGGGCTTTATCCACCTCCGGCGGTGGCGCGTGAACGGCGCGGGTTCATCGGACCGGCGGCGGCGTGGCGCGAGAGTGGGGGGGTAGGGGGGAGGGCTGAGGGGGGGGCGAAGCAGTGGAA
>NC_051178.1:71794366-71822258 GCF_013339695.2 Rhipicephalus sanguineus | reverse complement strand
GTCGGCCAGCTTGTTCCGGAGAAAGTGCGGTATTGTGTTATCGGTGAAGGAGTCTGCAAAGCACTGTAAGTGGACAGCCAGGAAAAAGACCTTGCTCATGATGAACGCGGTGAGCTACCTCAAAGATAATGACCTCACCATCTTACAGGCAGACAATGAAGGCGGCTTTGTCGTTGTGCCTGCCGACACCTTTGGCTGAAAGGCCACTGAATATGTAAGGAAGAACTTCAAGCAGACCCACTTCCTTCCGAAAAAAAAAACCGAAAAATCTTGCTGTCAAGTTACTGAAAAGCGTGCACCTTGAAGGTTTAAGCAAGATTGTCTGGAGTAAAGCAACTGGCCTCCTCGAAAACCTCAGCGGTCAGACCCATACGTCGGGCTGCCCAATGCGAGCCATCGTTTTAGAGAAAGACACTTGGCAACAGGACAACTGAGACAGTGTAACCTTCAAAAAATAGTCGGCAAAGACCTATTTCTACTACGCAGTTCCAGTGAAGTTATCAAGCACTTGAACGAAAGCTTTGCAACGGCTAACACAGGGTTTTCAATCGACATGAAAAATCTCTTCTACTCGATTCCGTATGGTGTTTGTTCGCGGCAATCATACATAAAATTTAATATACTGGTGAAGCAGGCTTCCGAAATACGACAAGGGTGAGCGCAGAGCGCTTTATTCAAGTGTTAAATTTTTATCGAAGCTCCCCTGTCATTAATTTAGTGGTAGTTATATGCAGAAGGCCGGGATTTGTATTGGGTCCACTGTCGCACCTGTACTTTGCGATATACATTTGTCAGCGCTTGATGAGCGGATAGAACAACATTATCACGTTTCGCACATTTCGCGCTATGTAGATGATCACCTTACAATACTTCATTTGTCCGCACAGGTTAGCGAAGCCGTGATTTCCATACGACAGTTGTGTGAATTTACTTTTTGAGGTCTCACCTTATCTCACGAGTTGGCCAAACAAAATCGCCTATGCTTCCTGGATTGAAACTTCATTTCGATGCCAAACACATCTGTTGAGCCTAAAATCCGAGGACGAAAAAGACGGTGCTTCCGTTTGAAAGCACGCATTCCAAGTTTGTTAAGTGCGATAACGTAATCCTAGCCTGGCCTTTAAAAAATCATGCGAGTGTAACATGGAAGCCATTTTACTCGGCAAGTGCAGCGCTTTCTTTCGGTTGGATACCTTCAAAAGTTCAAAGGCACGCATGAATCTCTCCTGTAGAAAATAGGTGAACAAAACAGAGACCACCAAAAAACGCCAGGCCTGCGCGGAAAGCGCAGCACAGTCACAGCGAAAGCTGGAAAAGCGGCATTTCTAACCCCCGTTCTAAACTCTCTTGGAGCTACTAATACAAGTACACTAGCAAGGTACCCACTACGCCATAAATCACAATTTTTGTGAAGATGAGAAGCACCTACTAAGCCATTATTTGTCATTCTGCGGAGAAGCGAGGTACCAGCTACACGTCTGTAAGGCATTATGTGCACTTTGTTGACGCTACGAATGATGACAATGAAGAATTATGGCTCAGCCCTTTGTAGCGGGTTGGAAGCTTTAAACGGTCCACCAGTTATGTAATTTGCATTGGGTGACGCCCGGTCACTATTTCTCTCTTCCGCCATGCTGTATAACATACGCTGACGTGGGAGAGAGAGGAGGAGGAGGAGGAATAAACTTTATTGTCAACCAGCAATTTAAGCGCCTTGGCCTAGGCCTCCCACGTGGGGACGTCGAGGTCTTGCCTCTTCGCCGCCTCGCGGGGACAAATAGCTTTATTGAGACCCCGAGGAAATGAATCAAGCGCTTATGGGCTTCCATGGCAACCAATACAAGTGCACTTGCGAGGAACCCACTGCGCTATAAATCATTGTAATTTTTGGGAAGTTGGGAAGCAGGCACTGTGCCATTTTTCGTCATTTTACTCAGAGCCGTGGTACCTGCTGAACGCATGTAAGGCATTATGCGCACTTTGTTGATGCTGGGCCTGATGACGATGAAGAATTATGGCGGAGCCCTTGGTAATGGGCGCTCGACTGCTGACCCGAAGGTCGCGGGATCGAATCCCGGCCGCGGCGGCTGCATTTTCGATGGAGGCGAAAATGTTTGAGCCCCGTGTATTTAGATTTAGGTGCACGTTAGAGAACCCCAGGTGGTCGAAATTTCCGGAGCCCTCCACTACGGCGTCCCTCATAATCATATCGTGGTTTTGGGACGTTAAACCCCAGATATTATTATTATTATATATTGGTAATGGGTTGGAAGCATTCAACAACCGCGTTTTTGCAAAGCAGTTTCACGCATAGGACCCAGGTTCGAACCTCGTTCCATCCTGGAACTTTTTTCTTATTTCGTTTTTTTTCTTATTTCGAGCGATACTGGTTACGACACCGGCGGCGGCGGCGGCGGCGGACAACTACGGTGCCAAAAACGGCCGCTGATGTGATCTCAAAATAGCTTTCGCTGTAAAATATCCAGGTTATACCCTACATTCATCGTTTCCGGAGCGCTCCACCACAGCGTCTTTCATAATCGTATCCTGGTTTTGGAGCATTAAACCTCAACAATTATATTTATTCGTAGTGTCTCGCATGACATTAAAAAAGTGGCGAGCGGTTACTGAATATCAGAATGAATTTCAGGCAGGCCGACTTCCTTCCGGAAAAACAGAAGCGACATGCTGTTTATAAGTCACTGAAAAGCGTGCACCTTGAAGGTTTAAGCAAAATTGTCCGGATGTGGCCACCTCGAAATCTTCACCGATCAGACCCATAAATTCAGCAGTGTGTGCCCTTTGATGACACAAAGCAACAAGGGTTGGCCTTTGTGATCAATGAAGCACGACAAAATTCACCAACTGGGGTGGTGTATGCAGTTACCCTCAAACGTGACAGGACCTACTTTGGATAAACCGGGAGTTTTTAGTGAAAGGGGACGTGAGCGTAACTGGAATGTAAAAAGCAAATCAGGAGGCACCTTCGCTGAACATTGTAACAATAAAATGAGCTTTCAGAATTCCTTTCCTTCAAAAATATTCCTTGCACATAGATATCTGAAAAGACAACTTTTATTCTTCAAATCCAGTGATCAGACCGAAAGTTATATTGTCGAGGCATTCCATATCACCTGGAACTTTTGCAACTTCAGCGCGGTATGTTGTTCTGTGTTTGTTACAACCATTGACGTCATACCGATCCTATTAAAAAAAGATTAAAAAATAAATCTCGGAACCAGTTTGATAACTCAAATGTTCATGGCTTTTTCACAAGTTGCACGTTTTCAATTTATTCGCATTTACCTTTACATCGGTTGATATAATCATTGTGCCATCCTTGTTCCACATCATTTTGACACTCTGTTGACTTCATTTATTCTCTTAATAGGTTCTTCGCACGGTTATTCTTGTACGGCCTTCATGCATATATTATTTTTACCTCACGTTCATTCGTTAGCAACCTTTGCGACAGCCTGCAGAATTTTTCATGTTTACCGGCACGTGTACTTGTGACTCTGTGGTCACGTGCTTAGTTTGTGTGAAAAATGCTTGTGCCTTGATTTCAAAGAATTAACAGTTGACAGTCTGCACCTGCGGTGTCTTGCTCGTTCCTTCCGTCTGTTTTTTTTTTCTTCCGCAGCTATACCCTCATTGAAAGTATGAACCAACTAGCCCGCAAGAACGTCCTATTCAATGAAGGAACGTAGGTAAAGCACCTGCCAACCGTTTCGCGGGTGTCCTATCTTCGTCAGGAATACACGTAGCGGCCATGCGCATTTATTTATTACTTATGTACATGGTACAGGGGGACCCTATATGTTCATATTAAATAGCAAGAGATATTACAAATTACATTCGCGGACAGCAGCACTATTTCTACTTTGAGGCAATTACAAACACAATAGGTAAGAAATAGTATATCACAAACGTAAAACCAAACTAAATAATAAACATCAAAGGCTAGATACGAAAAAAAAAACAGTTGTTTACATGTTTTTTGCAAAAGATGAGACAACAATAGTTCGTAAATAATGCTCGTCCAAGGTGAAGCGAAATATCAGCAAAAGAATTAATCGTCAGTAGTAAAAGGTGCGCGCGTACTAAATATAAATGTGTATGTATAAAAAACACGGTTGATCCCTCCGTCATAGGAATCGGAATAACACGAAAGTAAAACGTGCCCTTACAGAAGTAACTGAATGCTTACTGTACATTGATATAGGAAAGTTTGCACAATGTATATTTATGTCTGGCAGCTAATGGCGCCATTTAACGTGTATGCACCCACTTTGGTGATTGGTGGTGCATCTTCATCCCGATGACTAACCTCCCTGCTAAATGATTAAACAAACCCTTGTGGTACCTGTAGTAGTTAGCGGTGAAAGCGTACAGAGAACTAGGTGTGATAGCCAGAAGAGCGTCGCATATTGGACGCAGAAATGTGATTGAACACCACGGCCGGACTAGAGGGAAACGCAAAGCGCGTCGTGCCACCCCGGTAGCCCGGCCGCGATTTTTTTCGGGGCGAGAGCGTAAGCATGCAACGCGGTGTCACAGCCAGGTGAGGCAGACGCGCGTCGCAGAGCTATTTTCGCTTTGTATTAGCGTGATGCTGAGCGAGGCCGACGCTTTTACGACGCTTGGGCAAAGGTCGCCACCTCGCGGTGTGCTAAGGCATTGACAAATTTGAACTTCTATTGAAAACACGCCGAATGGGGCGTACGCGTAACGCTTTGCAGGTGCTAGTCGCGGAGGCCACAGCAATGACGAATTACTTCACCTTACCACTCCCAGAGGTCAACACCACCTAGCCGACCGGGAGAGTAGTAGATATAAAAGGCGCGTTCGTAAAGCCTCCAGAGTCTGTAAAAAAAAAAGACCGTGGCGCAGTGAATAGCGTGCCCGGCATCTGCTGTTGCGGACCGAGCGGTCGTGGGTTCGATGCCCGTTGACGGTACCTTTTTTTCTTTGCCATCTGATTGTGTATATTTTTTCGACGTCATTTCCGTGACTGAAATACGTCACTGAAGTCTTGGTGGACCCCTGCATGAAACACTTTCGTGTTAAAACACAAGTGAAATACAGTGCCCGAATTGAATCCGCGACCTCAGTTGTAACTGCACAGCGCCATAGCCGCTACGCCACTGAGGTCGGCATTCGTTTAGCAATAATCCAACGTGATGACCATATCAGGTCACACAACTGTCACCATTGGAGCACACCACTCGACTATATAACGCGTGCGCATTTAATTAGGCGGGATCATGACCACAGTGGCAGGCTGGTCCCTCTCGAAGTAGCGGACCTGGTTCTCGCCAAAGTCCACCATTTTGCGCTCGCGCGCGAAACCGATGAAGACCTCTGCGAGCGAGGTGTCGTTGACCAGAAAGTCTTCAAACTTGATCTCCTGCTGCAGCGTGTGCAGTTTGAAGATCACCTCGCTCCAGATGAGGGGGTAGTCGGCGTTCGGTTTCAGGCGGTAGCGCATCTGATCCTGCACAGACAAGACGCGCAGAGGCGGCATTTCGTATCATAGCATAAACGTCCTCAACGGGGCCGCGAAGCAACCATCGTACCTCTAAGTGATCATAGAACGACATCACATCCGTGCCACTAAACTTTTTCGAATCGGTCAAGTATGCCAGGAGTTGCTATTCGAGAATTTTAGTTTTCTTTATAGACAATTCTTACCACTCACGTTTTTACGGGACACCGGAGGATCATACGTCACCGCAACGCTGATATCCTCTTTTGGTAGTTTTGTTTCAATGAGAGCACTGAAGCGAGTGAAAATTTTTGCAAATGTTTTGTAGTTAAAAAAAATGCCGTTGGATGTCGTTGCCCGCTCTGCCACCGCTGTAAATTCCTCCGGTAGCCGGTAAAAACGCAATTTTCTGTTATACATGGGTCGCACGCCGACAACACTAAGGCACTCGTGTGGCCGCGTGGTCTCTTTCACGCGTAGAGGGCATTCAAGTTTGCTGTGCGCATTTCAAGCAATCGGGCCTCATAAGCTTTTTGCTCTACGGCAGGGGTCTCAGACACACGGTCTGCGAGCCGCATGCGGCCCGGGCACCTCACGCTAGTGCTCCGGCCCGCTTATCACTGTATTCGTCCTATATATTTTTCTAAAGTTTTCTTAGTAAGTATGAGCTTCACAGAAGTTAATGGTGTCAAGCATTTTCTTCGTGATGAGGCACCCCATGCGGTCACCATATATGCTAAGACATAACCGTGGAACAAATACAGTACATTTCAGAATCGGCGTCCAGATTTTAGTCATTCTCGTGATCAGTCTCGATATATCTTTCGAAACGTGACGTCCAATCTCGATCAGCAACCCATGTATAAAATATGGGAATATGGGAGAGGCCTTCTTTCAAATGGCAACGCTAGCTGACATTGTGTTCAACCCCCTGTCGTAAGACCGTCACAGTGCGATTAGCATTTTATTTTTGTTCTCCTCTTTAAAGGATTTATATTTCTTTAAATAAACAACCACTGGCTATACTATACTACCACACCGGTGCGCCGATTACTCCTTTAAAGACGATAGTCTTTCTTGGGGAACTTAAACGCAGAAATTTTGGTCTGTCTTTCTGTCTGTCTGTCTGTTTGTCGGCACGTCACCCGATTCAGTCAACCGGCCAAAGTTGAACCACTTGCTTACCGCCCACCCATCTTGAACTGGTACGGTTGCTCATACTTGTGAACGTTGTCGATCAAAAAGTAAATATTACGCATATCTGAGGCGTAACATCATTAGGTAAGTGTTAGGTGGTGTGTTCCTTTTGTTAAGACGTTTATTGACGGCGAGATTGACGGCGACGATGCACAACGACAGAGTGCAGACTCGCAGACTCTCACGAGCACGAGCACGAGGGGCGTGCTCTCCGAGGATAGGCGAAGAGGGTGACCCACTAGGAGGCGCTTGAGAGGACGACCCATTAGAGCGTTCCAATGCTTCTCTACAATTACCCCGGGTACGAAAAGGGAGCCGCCTGGCGACCTAACAGCTGGTCACTATGAGCGGGTCATGGTAGGGCTTGAGGCGCTCCACGTTGACAATGTCGCGCCCTCGACGGCGCATGTCGGAAGATGGTTCAATAGGTTCAATCAGGTAGTTGACCGGGGATGTGCGTTCGACGACACGGTAGGGGCCTTCGTATTTTGGTAGTAGTTTGGAAGAGAGGCCAGTTGCAGTGGTAGGAACCGAGAGCCATACGAGCGCTCCAGGGAGGAACGTGGGTGCAGAAGTGTTGGTGGCACTGCGAATTCTCTTCTGCCGCTCTTGGTCCTGCGTAGTAAAGGTCCTGGCTAGCTCGCGACACTCCTCAGCAAGTCTGGCTGTGGCAGAAATAGGCGCACACTCCGATCGATCCGGCGTGTATGGAAGGATTGTGTCGATTGTGTGCGACGGGTGCCTGCCGTACAATAAGAAAAAGGGTGAGAAACCAGTGGTGCTTTGAGGGGCGGTATTGTAGGCGTAGGTGACGAAAGGCAGAATCGAATCCCAATTTGTGTGATCGGCGGCGACGTACATCGATAGCATGTCGCCGAGCGTGCGGTTAAAGCGTTCGGTGAGGCCATTTGTCTGCGGGTGGTAAGCAGTAGTTTTGCGGTGAACAACGTTGCACTCTTTGAGGATGGCTTCGACGACTTCCGACAGGAAGACACGGCCTCGATCGCTGAGCAGCTCCTGGGGTGGACCGTGGCGCAGCATGAACCGGTGGAGCAGGAAGGAGGCTACATCGCGCGCTGTAGCCGCGGGGAGGGCGGCAGTTTCGGCGTATCGCGTAAGGTGGTCTACAGCGACGATGGCCCAGCGGTTACCAGCCGACGTCAGAGGAAGTGGCCCATACAAATCGATGCCAACGCGCCCAAACGGCCGGTCAGGGCAAGGTAAAGGCTGTAGACCTGCTGGTGACTGGTGCGTTGAAGCTTTGCGGCGATGACAATCGATGCAGGAGCGAACGAACTTCTGCACGTAGCGGTACATCCCTCGCCAAAAGTACCGTTGGCGAATGCGGTGGTATGTTTTCGATACCCCAGAGTGCGCACACTGCGGATCAGCGTGGAACGATTCGCATATGTCAGAACGGAGACTGCGGGGTATTACTAGTAGCCACTGGCGGCCGTCGGCGTTATAATTGCGTCGGTGAAGGAGGTCGTCGCGAATGGCGAAATGATGGGCTTGACGACGCAACGCGCGAGTGGATGGTGTTGCCGACGGATCAGTGAGCAAGTCTATCAGTGAAGCGATCCACTGATCCTTGCGCTGTTCGGTAGCGATGGTGTGAATGTCGATGAAAGAAACGGCATTGTGAGACATTGAGCTGTGGGTATTGTCGTCAGGCAAGGGGGAGCGCGAGAGTGCGTCGGCGTCAGCATGCTGACGTCCGTTGCGGTACAGCACGCGGATGTCGTAGTCCTGTAGGCGAAGTGCCCAGCGGGCGAGGCGGCCTGATGGATCCTTCAATGATGACAGCCAGCATAGTGCATGGTGGTCGGTGATGACATCAAATGGGCGACCATACAAATAAGGTCGGAACTTCGTAAGGGCCCAGATAATCGTCAGGCATTCCTTTTCGGTGACGGTGTAATTAGTCTCGGCTTTGGTAAGCGTACGACTTGCATATGCCACGACATATTCAGGGAACCCTGGCTTGCGCTGCGCAAGGACAGCGCCAAGGCCAACACCGCTGGCGTCCGTGTGTACCTCTGTAGGGGCCGTAGGGTCGTAGTGGCGTAGTATGGGAGGCGACGTCAACAAACGACGGAGCTTCGCGAAAGCTTCGTCGCACTCTGACGACCACGAATTGAGCGGCCCATTACTTCCGAGGAGCTTCGTCAGCGGCGATATGATAGTCGCGAAGTTTCGATTGAAGCGCCGAAAGTAGGAACACAGTCCTACGAAACTGCGCAGTTCCTTGACGGACGTAGGTTTGGGGAACTCGGTCACGGCCCGAAGCTTGGCTGGATCGGGGAGAATACCGTCCTTGGACACGACGTAACCGAGTATTGTCAGCTGCCGTGCTGCAAATCGGCACTTCTTTAGATTCAGTTGCAGACCGGCCTCGCTCAAACGCGTCAAAACATGCCGCAGGCGTTGAAGATGCGTGGAGAAGTCCGGAGCGAAAACAACGACGTCGTCGAGGGAGCATAAGCATGTGTGCCATTTCAGGTTGCGCAGAACGGTATCCATCATGCGCTCAAAGGTGGCGGGCGCCTTACACAGCCCAAACGGCATGACGTTGAATTCGTACAAGCCGTCGGGCGTGACAAAGGCGGTCTTCGGTCGAGCGTCATCAGCCATGGGTACTTGCCAGTACCCTGAGCGCAAATCGAGAGATGACAAGAATTCTGCGCCTTGCAGGCTGTCAATTGCGTCGTCTATTCGCGGTAGTGGATACACGTCCTTGCGAGTGATCTTGTTAAGTCGTCGGTAGTCCACACAGAACCGCACAGAACCGTCCTTCTTCGCCACAAGAACGACAGGAGACGCCCAGGGGCTGTTAGAAGGTCGAATAACATCGCGGCGAAGCATCTCGTCGACTTGCTCGTTGATTACACGGCGTTCTGTGGGAGATACGCGATATGGACGTTGGCGCAGTGGCGGCTGGGTGCCAGTGTCGATGCGATGCGTAACGGCGGACGTGCGGCCGAGAGAAGTTTGAGCGACATCGAAAGAAGAGCGAAATTCTTCCAACAGGCGCAGAAGCTGGGAACGCTGGACTGGCGTAAGGTTGTCAGCAATGGAGGAACCAAATACATCAGCGGGTGATGAACCAGACGTGGAAACAGCACCGAGCGTACTGGAACTGTGGCAGTGCATTTCATCTGGTTCGTCCATAACTTGTGCGTCTTCGAGGGGTTCCACGCTACCGAGACATTCCCCTTGCACCAACGTGACACTGTACGGGAATGGATTGATAACAAAAATAGACGTGCTGCCCTGAGTGACTTGCACGGTCGCGAAAGGCACCAGCAAGCCTTTCCTCGTGCAATCACTACAGATGGCGAGAGGAGTGCAACGGTGTCGGAAAGACTTGCGCAGTAGACTGACACCGCCGTTGACGAGTTTGCAGGCACCTTGGTGTCGTCTTTGACATGTACCTTGCCCGCAGCCGATGGATTGTCTGCCGGCATCCAATCAGGGAACGGTGAGAGCTCTATTTCGGCTGGTGCGCAATTAATGACGGCGTCGTGGAGGGAGAGAAAATCCCATCCTAGGATGACGTCGTGAGAGCAGGCTGGAATTATGATCAATTCGACGGCGTACAGAGCATCCTGAATAATGACACGGGCGGTGCACACCACTGTAGGGTGAATACTTTGGGCGCTGGCTGTACGGAGGGACAGACCGGAAAGTGGCGTCGTCACTTTTCGCAGTAATCGGCTAAGTTTGGCGTCCATGACGGATACGGCGGCTCCAGTGTCGATAAGGGCAGATGCGCGAACATCGTCCACATACACGTCTATCACGTTCGATGGGCTTCGCTGAGGGCTTTCGCAGTTCGATAGCGTCGCAGCCCTTGCCTCGTGGACTGCGACGACTAGTTTTCCTGGTCACGTGAGACCGGACGTGGCCGCATGGGCGACAGTGAGCGACGTCGTGGAGACGGTGACCGGCGGGTAGATGTTGCGGCGCGGGACGTCGGTGACATAGGCGGCGCTTGGTCATAATAAGGTCGGCTTGATTGGCTGGGGAGGGCTGATGCGACCCGAGGCGGCTCCATGCGATTGCAGTAGCGTGCGACGTTACCGGCGCAACCGCACGCGAAACAGATGGGGCGGTTGTCGGAAGTGCGCCAGCGGTTCGCGGGTCCCATCCATGTCGCAGAACGGGACGGACGAGACGGCTGCTGATATGAGGGCATTGTGGGCAGGAGTCGGGGCCTGGGGACGACGTCGACGTACGTAGGCGGCACAGCCGCGTCGAAGGCCTGGGGTCCGACGACGGCCTCGGCGTAACTTCGCGGTGCAGCCACAGGAATCGCTGGGGGCGGCCTGGCTACAGCTTGCGCTTAGCTTAGTGGCGCATGCACTGGAGGCGGTTGGTGGTATTCAGGAATGACCTCTGCGATTTCCTGCTGAATCGCTCGGCGGAGAGGAGGCAGGAGGGTAGTGGGCGGCTGGTCAACACGCTGCGGTGGAGCGAAAGCCAGTAGAAAGATCTGGCGGGCAATTTCCTCACGCACGAACGACTTGATTTCGGCGAGCAAGGTGGAGTGGTCGGAAATGGCCGACAAGCCCGCGAGATCAGCATCGCGTGATGGCGGTCGACGGGTCATCAAGCGCTGCCGGCGCAGCTCCTCGTAACTTTGGCACAGCGTCATGACCTCTGCCACTATGCGAGGGTTTTTGGCCAGCAGCATGGTGAAGGCATCGTCGTCGATGCCTTTCATAACATTCCTGATTCTCTCAGACTCCGGCATGCTCGCGTCGGCTTTTTTGCACAAGTCAAGGATGTCTTCAATGTAGCTCGTGAACGATTCACCGGCCTGCTGTGCCCGTTCACGCAACCGCTGTTCGGCTTGCACCTTACGGACGGCAGGGCGGCCAAACACGTCGACGATGGCGGTCTTGAAATCGGACCACGTCGGGAAATCGGATGCATGGTTGTTGTACCACATGCCTGCCACACCCGCGAGGTAGAAAACCAAGTTGCTCAGCTTGCCTGCTTCGTCCCATTTATTTGGGACACTCACCCGTTCGTAAATCGTGAGCCAGTCCTCCACGTCGGTGCCATCCGCGCCGGTGAAGACAGGAGGGTCACGGATGCGGGGGACACCGGGACAAGCGGTCGGAGCAGGAGGCGGCGTTTGCTGAGCGGCGTCTTGCGGCATGGTAGATGGCACGGTACGGGATCGAAGCTCCAGGGGCATCGAATGGAGACCGAAGTTGTGGTGACGGTACAGCACCTCCACCACTTTGTTAAGACGTTTATTGACGGCGAGATTGACGGCAACGATGCACAACGACAGAGCGCAGACTCGCAGACTCTCACGAGCACGAGCACGAGGGGCGTGCTCTCCGAGGATAGGCGAAGAGGCTGACCCACTAGGAGGCGCTTGAGAGGACGACCCATTAGAGCGTTCCAATGCTTCTCTACACTTTAATAGAAAATACATAGATACGCAATTTTAAAAACCTTGATGGTATGCGTTTAACCTTGAGACAGTAACGCGTTTATTAAAAGATTGCCACAGCTGAAGCGATCAGCGGTCCAAGCCGAGCAAGCGCGAGCGCCAACAACAACCGTCTTCGTCTTCTTCTTTCGCAGGCGTTCTTGTCTGCGCCCTACCATGTTACAAATCACGCCCCCGCGGAAAAGGAGCCATCCTGGCGACCTAAGGAACAGGTACAACTGGTGGGTCATAATGCGGCTTCAGCCGATCGACGTGAACAGTCTCGCGGCCGCGACGACGGCGGTCCGTAGATGATTGAACAGGCTCAATCATATAGTTAACTGGGGATGCTTGACGTAGGACGCGGTAGGGGCCTTCGTACTTAGGCAGTAGCTTTGTGGAAAGGCCAGGAGCGGAGGAGGGAGCGCGAAGCCACACCAACGTTCCAGGCGAATACGACTGAGGAGGGAGGTTTTCGTCGTGACGGTCCTTCTGGCCCTACTCGCCCTACAATGTTACAACCCTAGTTTCTTAAGGTGCGCTGAAAATGCGACTGCGCTGAAACTTGTCTTCCTCCGTGCCCTCTGCACAAGCTCATGTTGTGTTTCTGTTTCGGTTCAGTATTGCATTGCACGAATGACAGGGGGCGCCGCTCTGGCATTCCTGTTTTACCCAGGCGACGTGTAAGTAAGAGAGTTTGTGGAGAGTACTCGCTGAGTGCGGACATTTCTTCTCCTTCGGCGCATCGCGCCAAACAGCGTGTTCGGGCTGGCCGGCGTCCCAACCAGTCGCGTTGGTCACCGGCGGTCTTCGCCTGCCGCTGCGCCGGGACTACCAGCCAGCAACACAGCACTCATGTTTCCCGACGTATTGCCAGATGGCGTCCATATCTCACGCAGCGCCTCTTCTATCGTCTTTAGACGACATTTGCAGCGAAGCACGCAGATACGCGGCCAATTTTTTTGACCGCTCGCGCACTAGAAACTACACAGCGGAAATGGCAAGACAGCACCGTAAGGTCGGAATCTCGACACGACTTTGGACATCTCCCTTTTTTTCCTTCGAAAGTGCTGGCGCCGCTAATTCCATTTCAGGCGTGCGACTCGAGGAGGCCGCTCAGGCTCCGTCACATCTGTACGCGTTTGGGGCTATATAATGTCCTCTGATCACTTGCACCACGCGGCTGTGGGAGCGTTTTGCGCGCGAGTGGGAATTCCCGTTCGCCATTTGCCGGATGAAATCGCTGTGTTAAACTTATAAAAGCCATCATATGGCATACCGTGCGTAGCATTAAAGCTGTCAAATATTATGACGCTTCAGTTGCGATGTTGCCACCATTGTGATGTACCATTCAAGATACTCTGGCCGACTTTATACAATATATTTTAGATGCGAAGTATCTTAAGGCGGAGCTCAATCCGGTGGTGGTGGTGGTGGTGGTGGTGGTGGTGTGCGGCGTGACAACCCTTACTGCGCATGCGCATACCCTCTCCACACACCTCCTCTCCACTCACCGTCTCCCCTTCCCCTCTCCACACTCCCTCTCCCCTCCCCTTCCTATACCCCTCTCCCCTCCCCCTTTCCACTCTTCCTCAGAAACGCGGGCTAGACATGCCCAAATTCTCTCCTGCGCAACGCCGCTATGAGCTCGAGCGCAGGCGCATCCCCTCCCCTTCTCTCTCCTCTTCTACGCTGCCCCCCTCTCGCCCACCTGTCGACCGCGTTCCCCGTTCGCCCTGTGAGAATTAACGGCCAGGCTAGATGGAAGATACGACGCGCGTAGCGTCCCTCTTCGCGTTCCACGACGCGAGGTCGGTAGCATGCCCAACGAACGCCAACGGAACGCGATCGTGCAAGTGCTCCGGCTTCGCATCGGCTCATGGTCCCATTTAGCGGGAGATGGCGTAATTTTTTAGTGTACTGGTGGCTCCTTTCGCTCGTGATTTCCTGCACATTGCCACTGACTGGTATGATGTTACGATCAACTTTAGATAAAATCCCGAGCAGCATGGCACCGTTCCGTGAACAGGCAGAGCGTTTAGTTATTAAGTTTCTTAGCTAAAAGTCATTTCTTAGCTAACCAAAGGCACTTTCGCCGTTCTGTCATCTATCTATCTATCTATCTATCTATCTATCTATCTATCTATCTATCTATCTATCTATCTATCTATCTATCTATCTATCTATCTATCTATCTATCTATCTATCTATCTATCTATCTATCTATCTATCTATCTATCTATCTATCTATCTATCTTGTGGGAGAGCACGCGCGCCCATTTCCTTTCCTTAAGGCTGGCGCGATCGCGAACTGACGGCGGGAGCCAAGGGACCACTAGGAGAGGAGCACCGCCGCCCTTTTCGGACAACCCCTTCTTTCCCGCCGCTCCTCGCGCCAATCCTCGCATCCCGGCTCGCGGGAAAGGGAACTCGCCCTGCGAGGGAAACAATCCTCGCAGTGGGGATGGACACGGGAGGTGAATAAACAACCGAGGAGACGGGGAGACGACCTCTCTTGCTCTGCTGACCTGCGAGGTACCACCTCACCGCCCCAAGTTCCGCGAGCCGAACATCGACCGAAGGTGTAAGCGTTACCCTTCGTTTTCTACTAGAGCGGACTATCCCTCTACGCGACATTTGCGCGTTATTGCTAGAGTAGCAATAAAGTGTTGTTTGTTGTTCTAGCCTGTTGCCTTATTCGCCCGAACCCGTCGTAGCTGCGATGACTCGCGCTACGGGAAGGGGACGTTGACACGTGCACGGTACGACTATTTGCGGCTGGGACCGGAGCTAGGCTTCTGCACCAGCCGTGCATAGAGCGGACCCCTTCAATCTATCTATCTATCTATCTATCTATCTATCTATCTATCTATCTATCTATCTATCTATCTATCTATCTATCTATCTATCTATCTATCTATCTATCTATCTATCTATCTCGCCGCCTATGCCTTGGTGCTCTCGTGGTCATCACCTTAACGCATATGACAAAATTGGCATAGGAGCACATGAGTAAATGACGAACGCGATTCGCAGGTCATCACATGAATAACGTGACTTCACTATAGCGTACGTCATGAAAGCCTTTCCACCAGCCACGTGTGGCGCATATGCGACCACGGGTATGTTAACATACGCGTGGTCGCATATGCGCCACACGTGGCTGGCACATACCCGCGTAACACGGCCCGTGGTCGCATATGTGCCACAGGCGATTCACAGTCTACATCAACCTATGATGAGCGAGAACAGATTTGAAACCTTAACGCGATAGCTTCAAGAAGCCCCGATAAGCGACGCGAGAGCTTTAAGAAGCCCTGATGAGCGAAGAATCCCGATGGAAGAATATAGAGCCGGAATCAAACTCGGGCATTCCGCACGGCAGTCGAATGCTCCCCTACAGAGCCACGCCAGCACTGTAAACCGCTTAGAAAAAAGACCTTACACAAGCGTCCTGTCGGGGCAGCGCCAATTGTGCTCGTAGTGTTGGCTATCCAGTTTCATAACACTGCAGTAAACATCACCCATGTGCGCCTATGACTCCGCAAGCTATAGTCAAGTGTTGCTCGAATACGCCGACGACCTACTTACGCACATAATCGCAATGTAGCATGCGATTCGTTGCAATGAAACTAACGTCTCTGCTCTAATGTGAGTGCTGACGTTACGTCAGACCATGAGCTGCGCTTTACACGCCAGTGTAGTAGGCGTGCCTGGCAAGCCTTGGATATTCGCACAACTGCTCAATTTGCACAAAAACGTCCATCTACCTCGTAACGCTTGGCTCAAAGGAACAACTCACAGGTCCCTTATTTCATTCCCCTAAGACGACTTGAAGGCGAGAGCCGTCTTGTTTTTCTTCTCAGTCGACGTATTGATGCTCCCCCGGGCCCCTCCTGAAGTTTTCTGCACCTCACCTGGTTTTGCAGTGGCTTCCGTGATCGGCGCACCTTTGACCAAACGACAATGGCATGTGGTTATATCATACAGAGTCAGTGACGTCATAATGACGTCACAAATTTTGGAAATCTGTGATATCGGGATGACCTCTATGGTGAAGTCATCAGGTGATGGTGAATTTTTGCCTCACTCGTGTTGACGCCGACGCCGCAGGACGCTGACACCGACGGTCAATTTTCTCGTTTGATGAGGCATCTAAGGCTTTCACCTTAAGAAATCGGCACTGGCTGCAACTCGCTGTAGGCTTCACATGAAATCGATTCGCTCAAACCATGGCATCCCTAGGAATTTTTCAGTGCTTTCAGTGGTTCAAATTCGTGGAAGCTTCGAACTAATGAACCGAAGCTGTAAGTTGCCAATACTGGTCGCTCTCAGAGCAAGAAAGACAGACACCGGGATCAAAAGTGCGGCTCATATGTTGAGGGATGGCTGGTCTGACTTGCATATTAAATATATCTTTGCCCTAGTTCTCAGGCAGCAGATTCGTTTTGCGATCACAATGGCCTTATTAAGGCGAAAGCCTCAAATGCCTTATCAAAGACGAAATTTGACCATCGGCGTCCCGCGGCGTCGGGTACGAGTCATGCAAAAAAATCTGCATCACGTGATGATGTCATCATATGACGTCTCCATGACGTCACAGATCACCAAATTCTGTGACGTCATTATTACGTCATGACGTCACTGTGACGTCACGTCACGTAACATCACATGACGTCGTAACTTGGTCAAAGATGGTCCCATCACGGAGGCAATGCAAAACCAGGTGAGGTGTCTCCGATCTTGGAGGCAGTGCAGAACCACGTTAGGTGCAGAAAGCTTTTCAGGGGTGACGGGGCAACATCAATACATCGATTGAGAAGAAAAAGAAGATGACTTTCGCCTTCGAGTCGTATTCAGCGAATACATAAGGGAGCCTGTGAGTTTGTTTATGTGGGCACATATAGCTGAAGAAAGCTTCGTGCCTTATCGGTTTTTGCAATTAGCAATTGGTTTAGTGCTGTTACATTTCGACTGTGTGTCTAGTCTCACTCCCTCAATCTTGAACGTAAAACACTGTCACGATCTTTTGCAATAAACCGTCGATACAGCGCTAATGACCATGGAGACGAAAGGTGGAAATGTAGAATGATCTTCGGTGTGCGCTCGCGGGACAGCTGTCTGAAAACATCGACAGTCGAGATTCACCCGATTCTCAACCTTTCAATAAATTCCTTCCATGCGACAATATAATTGAAATGTTACTTAAACGAGGGCACAAACGAATCTGCTCACGTGGGTTCCACAAGCAGTGCATTCGGATGCTTCAGATCTGCGCAGAAATGACCGAAGGAAGCGAGACATTGGTACTGAACGTTATCTCACACCGACACAGCAGCGGTGTGGTTTCGGAGGCCATGCAAAAATGAGGACTTCGCGCAGGACTCAGAAGCTTACCGGAGAATGAAGTTGCGCATCCAGAACAAAGCGTGAAAAATGAGCCCGTCGCAGTATTCATTGGACACCAATCATTTATGTCGACAGACTAATCGGGAGAAAGGCTACGGCGATTTATTCATGTGCGGGGCTCGCAAATGAATTATTTTCTAGCATTATCGCCGCGCATGGCATACGCCGGCTTCTTACGCTCATCACTGCTGCTGAGGCTTTCTGAAACTCATTTCTCGCAAGGTCGCAGCAAACAGCGTGTCTACCTTGGGAAGTTATCAGTGTATAGTAAGGAGTGCGTGCGCTCACCTCCCGCTTCTCGGCGATGACCGACTGGGGGAATTCGCGCTTGATGCCCCGGTTGATCTCCTTGATGGAGCCGTCTTGCATGCTCTGCGCCACGGTCAGCTTGACCACGATGGTGCAGCCCTGGGTGGCCGACTGCTTCAGGGCCACCGTGTCGCCGACGCGCGTGAAGTCGCCACCCGACAGAATGCCGACGCGAGTGCAGAGCTGGTCGCACTCGCGCATGCTGCAAACAGTGCGCACACGAGGTGAAGAAATCAAACCGCAACTGTAATAATTTTACGTTCCAAACCAATATACGAATACGAGGTGCGATGGATTTGGATAATCTAGGGTTCTTTAACATGCACCTAAATCTAAGTACACGGGTATTCTTTGCTAAGCTACGAAGGTGGGTTTAGCGCAACAAGTCAGCCAACCAGAAGCACGACCGCAGGAACGCGGGGATAGAGCACGATAACTTCAGATGGGAGGACCCCGTCAGGCGTTAATGCGTTTTGTCCTAAGTCTAAACTTGTACACTTGAATAAAAATCGATTCAATTCAATTCTACTGCGGCTTGCAGACGTATGAAAAAAAAAACGCCAGGCCTGCGCGGAAAGCGCAGCACAGTCACAGCGAAAGCTGGAAGAGCGGCATTTCTAGAGCCCGTTATAAACACTCTTGTGGCTACTAATACAAGTACATTAGCAACGTACCCACTACGCCACAAGTCAATTTTTGGGAAGTTGGGAAGCACCCATTACGACATTATTCGTAATTCTGCGGAGAAGCGAGGTACCATCTGTGAGGCATTAGTGTGCACTTTGTTATTGCGGTGGTTGATGGCGATGAAGAATTATGGCTGAGCCCTTTGTAATGGGTTGGAAGCTTTAATCGACCCACTAGTTACGTAATTCATATTGTGTGACACCCGGTCGTCATTTAACTGTCCCACCACGCTTTATAACATACGTTAACCGGAGAAACGGAGAGCGAAAGAGAGAAAGAATTAACTTTATTGAGAGTCTGAGGATATGGATCATGGGAGCCTTATGGGCTTCCTTGGCAACCAATAGAAGTGCACTTGCCAGGAACCCACTATGCTATAAATCATCATAACTTTTGTGAAGTAGGGAAGCAGCCACTATGCAATTTTTCGTCATTCTGCGGAGAACCGTGGTACTTCGCTAAACACCTGTAAGGGATTATGTACACTTTGTTGATGCTGTGGCTGAATGACGATGAAGCATTATCGTAGAAGCCTTTGTAGTGGGTTGGAAGCACTCAACAACCCACTCGTTGCGCAATTTGCATTGTGTGACGCCCGGTTACAGAATTCGCGTTTGTGTGACGCCTGGTTGTTATTTTACTCTTCTACCACACTACATTACATATGTTAATGTGGTTCCTTCCCGACATGAAGCCTGTATAGGGTCTTCTTGCAACGCAGTTTGAAGCACCGGCATGGCTTGAGGTAGAACTACTGGGCTCCCACGCAGAAGGCCCAGGTTCGAACCTCGCTCCATCCTGGAAATTTTTTATTGCCTTTTTTTTCTTATTTCGTGCGATAGTGATTATGGCGCATTCACACTGAGACATTCGGCGGTGAGAGCGCGCGGAATCCGCTTCGGCGGCAGCGACATCCGGCGGAAAAGCCCCTTCCGCGCCGATTGGTCCAGGACCGATTTTTGCGGCAGCTGCCGCCGGATTCCCTCACCGCGAACCAATCGGAACGCGAGTCAAACATTCGCAAAATGGTGGCGTGCTTGTGACATCGCAGTCGTCGAAGCCCGTAGCGACAGCGAAATCTTTCGTAATCATCCTGTAGTTCTGGACAACTGCCAAGTGTTGCCGTGACTAGCATCTTTGCAATACACCTGCAGGAGGATCGAAAGGTGGGCCAGTTGGTAATTCATTTTCTTCGTTCAGCGAACTGGGAGCGAACTAACACTTGTCAACAACTTGTTAACTTGTTAACAACTTGTTAACTAACAATTTGTTAGTTGTTAGTGAGCGCTCATCTTATGTGGTTCCTCGCTTCGTCCTTTGTGTTTTTTTCCGCGCTCCCAGTTCGCTGAACGAAGAAAATTGCAATACAACATCGCGAACTCTCAGAACGGGCAGCATTATCTTGGCGCGACCAAGCTTCTCGCGTCTTGCAAATCAGGACGAACCAAGCGCAACTGCTTGCGTCGTTTCTTGTTCGGCGAATGCATGTTTCTCCACGTCAGACATCGCCAGGAAGTTGCTTTTCAGCAGGCCCAGCAGTTCGACGACCCTGCTCCTGTTTATGCGCTTCGCCATAACGAAACGCGAACACAACGCCACAACGCAGAGCGCGTCGATGCCAGCGTTCCTTCGCGCGATGGAACGATGACAACTAGGCGCCCAAATTTCGGCGGTGTGGTTGGTAACTAGTGTGAACAATGCGGAATTTCGGCGACACGAGAATTCCGGTCGCTGTGGCCGGCGGATTCCCCAGTGTGAATGAGCCATTATGGCTCATTCACACTAGAGAATCCGCCAACACACGTTCAGCAAGTCCTTTTGCTGTATATAATTCGTGTATAGCGTGAGGCGTCGGTTCAAAGTTTAAACCGGATGAACCGATATATAGTTCAGGCAACGCGTGCTATAGGACTGTGCACAACGTTGTGCTCACCAGTGGGACGTGAACAGCACAGCCATGCCGCTGGAGCGCTGGATGCGCGTGATTGCGCGGAACAGGCGGCCTCGGGAAATGGGGTCCACGCCAGACGTGCACTCATCAAGGATGACCAGCGCAGGGTCTCCAACCAGGCTCATGGCCAGAGACATCTTGCGCCGGCTGCCAGAACTACGAACAACACAATGAAGGTTATGCGAATGCCTTACGCTCTGAAGTTCTTAGACATAGTCTACATATGATATACCTTGTTATATACTGCTAGGAGAACATTTTTTTATGTATTAACACGAAATTCAGCCAACACGCTCTAAAAGAATCATAAGCCAATGAGTAGCGACATATAAATCCTGTTCGCTGCAGAAAAATAAGCCATTGGTACATACTATTGTCTTTGAAACACGCAGAGCAGGGAGCAGGACGTGTCGTCAATGACGCAACTCTTTTGAGGCATGAGCCACGGTCTTTCCTCTATATTTTGTATCCTGTAGACAATAATTTCGTTTTCAGATTACTTTATATGGTGCGTCTGCTGGCTGTTTTCCTACACGAAATGATTCGGTGTAACCGAAAATGAATGAGCCTATAAAATATCAGCAGCGCCATGCGGTGCTGAGGCCTTCGTATAGGAGGCTCTGAATTATTACGTGTTGTCCAACGGCGACTGTAAAGTAGATACTACCGACATAACTAATAAGTGCAAGAAACAACGGACAAGGTGAAGGCAACAGGCAGGACTCGGCGCTAATGGTGTATTGTCACCACAAACGGAGGTTTTCACGAACCATCACTTTCACCCGCGAAAATATAGCGAGAAGGAAACCGGAATATGCGAAGAGGTATATGAGATCAGTAAGCACTCTTGACTTGCTGACGATATTTATTGGATCACCAGTGTACCCCAGAAATTGCTCGCCTGCCGAAGCTGTAAGCACTGCACTGTTATAATCCCGACACCTAGATGGTTAGCCCGTGCATCACGCGCAGTGACGCAGCTGTGCCATGATGCAACGATGTGAAGAATGCAACTGTGTTATTATATACGTGCACACGCACTCACCCGTAGTCGAGGGTCGGGCGTTTGGAGTGGCGCAAGAGGCCGACCTGGTGGAGGATGTAGTGGAACTCCTTGTGCATCACGTGGTGCGTGAGACCACGCAGCCGCGCAATGAGCGCCAGCATCTCGCGCCCCGTCAGCTTGAAGATGATCGGGTCCTCCTCGGGGCAGTAGCCGATCCTCTTCAGATACTGCGCAGCGGGACAGCGTGGGATTTGCACTGCATGCCTTGGAAGTTTTCTGTGCATTGTTAAAGGCCAACTCCGGCGATTTTTCGAGATCCATGGATCTCAATAAAATTCGCTGGGTACGTTCCTTTTCACGTTCCCGTTATATATGCCAAATTACAAGCTGGAGGCATACGCAGATTCATTGCAAATGAATTTTATTGATTGCCCCGACTCTCCCCACCTCGCTTCCCAGAATTATTACAAAACATTGTGTGCGTGACGACATTTTTGTTAAGCGGAAGTGACGGAACCGAGGGGCCCCTAGACCGTCTGCTATCCGCAAGGCAACAATCGCGAGTGTTTGGCGAGCGCTTCGTTGGCTGGGCGTGTGAATTTCAGTTCCTTGTGGCAATGTGTGCGACGGGTGGCAAGTGGTGTCGCGTTGTGGGCTGCACACGATTCCCCAGTCACGAAACACTCGCACCTAACGATTACCCTGCGTCTCTATATTAGAGTTTTAGCTAGCAATGCCGATTTACCGCACGGAAAGTACGGTAATACCGTACCGGCTAAAGAATGCACATGCGTGAACACCACGGAAACACTTTCCGTAGCATATACAGGGTGCACCGTGACCGGGCATCGCGCGAAACAACGTAACCTAATGGTGCGAAAGGTGGCTCATACTTGGCTTATATTAAATTCCTTCGGCCGTACCAACGCGATGTTGAACGCCGCTATTGCCAAACTTATGCACTCTTCCCATAGCAATATTAAGAGGCTTTAGTTAGTCCGCGAACTTCTCAGCGATAGCCATTTACCCTATCACGGCCCACACACTTGAGCTGCCTGGACAGGTGATGTCATCTGGCGGTGGAATGTGCAACCAGGCAAGCAAAGAGCTAAACAGGTGTGTTCCACTTCATCGAAGAGGAATGGCCATTACAGTTGGCCTCCAAATGCGTCGGAATCGCCGCTGTCATTTTCCGACAGCTCAGCTTGTGCACGTGACACGGTCAGTCACACACAAGATTTCCGACGGAGTCACCTTTCAACTGAGCGTCTGCTCTTCGCCGCTTTCGCAGCTTTCGCGCTGGCAGGACCGGCATGCCTTGCATGATTTCCGGTTTTGTAACCACTTATACGTCACGCGAAGACAGTATGCTCGGTTGGGTTTCGGTTTCGGTGTTGCACTTTTTTGCTTATTTAAAATTATTCTCCAATTCGCCGAGTGTTTCTGCTATCGAACCCGTGACAGGAGCGTCTCAGGAATATAAAAGCACCATTACTTTGACATGGCCAAAAAATCGCCGGAATGACAGGGACTAACGAGATGAAGTTCACTACCAAACGAAATTTATTATCGAATATTTCGACGGCCCGCCACCCTCGAGGATGCCTCAGTCCAAGCAGGCAGCGAAGGTTCAGTGAGACATTCAGCGTCTGTGCAATAGTTTCACATAACTGAGTCGCCCTAAGAAGCACACATTGGCCAGAGAAGCGGGTCGTAGCCTGAGGGAATAAAACGTTGCAAAATATTTAATAGCTGAAATATCCGTGAAACTTCTACGCGGATGAAGAAAGATAATGGAAAAACACTAAAGTGGGAGCTACACCGTTATTGAAGAAGGCAATGTATAATGCGTCCGTCTCTTTCCGTGTAAATGTTGCACTGTCTTGGACGGTAAATTCAGGCTAAGGAGCCCTTATGTAAGCTTCTAGTTGAACGCACACTTCCTGTCAAAAGCCAGCTCCGAAAAGGCAGCGTTACAGTGGCGTTGTCACGCATAAAGAACGCGAACGGAAGTGCTCCTTGATTTTCTTTTTGAGAAAAACATACATTGTTTATTTTCTGTACATCGGGCGTTTCCCCCAAGATTGCAAAGAAATCTTAAGAATGCCGCAGAAAATAAGAATTGTTTTTAAAAACTGACGTCCGTACGGCGGACATCAGCAAACAGTTCTTATTATCAGGTTAACTAGGGAAGTACATTAAGTTAAATAGCTGGCCATGTGCTAACCGAATTAAAAGTTGAATTGAAATACCAGAGGAGACCCAATATCAATTTTCAAATCAGGCAGAAACACTGTGCCTTAAGCTCTGTGGGACGCAAAATAAATTTTTACTTTTGCGCTAGGAAACAAACTGAAGCCTTCAAGAACGCAAAAAACCACGTGCATAACAAACCTACGTCACTTACGTCCTCTGGCGTCTCCCAGTCTACTTACCTATGCAGAATTATCTCCTCTTTTGGCCCGCCTTCACGTCAAGGTTGTCATACAATATATCCCAAGTGTCACAAAGAACTAGCCGTATTGATAACGCTCTTTAACGCAGTAGTCATACCTTACCTCGCCGCCAAGTGCTAGCCATGAAGCGAGAATTCTTTGGTGACACGTGTTGAAAATCAAAGACGATGGCGGTGGCGCACCACGCGCCTGCAGTCATCACAAGGATTAGTGTGGCGTTAAAGGGGAAGGAGGAGGCAGCCACGCCGTCTGTCTCTGTTCCTTATATTTGGTGCCGTCAAACCCGGGACTACCTCTACGGTTAGACCCTGACGGCGATTCGTGGATTGACGGGCAGCATTCACCGCCTGGAGGTGCGCGAGGCGGGAGCCAATTGCGCTTATTTCGGCTATGGTCTGCCCTTGCCCTTCAAGACGACGGCCGTGGTTTGCATGGATGGGGTGTCCGTCCCCGAAGTAACAGAGTCGCATCCAGTCATCCTAGCGCTCGGAGTACTAGCCTTCGAAGCTCTCAACTGTTCACTGGTCGATCCGTCGCGCTCGCATTACGATCGTAAATCCAAACTTCCCTAGGTCTGCGGTGCCGAGGCCATTCAATGTCAGTAATAGTGAAGCTCATACTAGGGGTGTGCGAATAGTGAATTTTGGAACCGAATCGAATACGAATCGAATAGTGATGACACCGAATCGAATACGAATACTAATTGAATACTTTTCGAATAGTTTTCGAATAGTAAGACAACCATTCTCAAAACGGTCCTAGAACTCCGCAGCGTTTTTTTTTTCTTTTTTTGAAAGAAATATTCGCGAACTTTCACCAAAGAGCGTTGCGCTTACTTTTAACTGACTCAGAATACCACAGTTATGAAATCTGAGGTAAGCTCGTATACAGCAGCGACCACAACCTTCGAAATATTTTCTAACTGTAGGTTGGAATAAAGCAGTGACTGCAGATGCTTTGTCGCCTGCTTTTATATAAAACTGAGACATAAAATCTAAACAATTTTGAACCGAAGACTACGCATACAGCTAAGGCGGTAATGAAACAACATAAACCTGCCATCGCAACCTGGTCCTCGGCCCTGAAGGCATGTAGACATCGGTGTTGAAAGCTGTATCTGCAAGAACAATTTACGCAAACACAACCCTTGCATCTATTGCTATTCATGAAGCTGAATGCAGGTGCACCTTCAGTTCTTACAAGATGACGACAGGAACTGATTAATGCGATGCAGAGGCAGCATAGTAAAAACTGAGCGAGTATGGAGCTTTCATAAAAAAAAAACGCCTTCATCCGGTAATCAGTATAGCGTCAGTAGTTTCGTAAAAGCTTGGGCTGCATGCATACTGGTAATTTAGAGATTAAAAGAAGAAAAATGGCCTTTAACTATTCCAAAGTATCATTATTTTGGGGTTCTCCCGTCGGCGCTAATTATTCGAAAACTGTTCGAAAAATATTCGGTATTTCGAGTATGTACTATTCGATTCGAGTACCGAATCGAATAGAATGCTATTCGATTCGTTATTCGAAATTTTCGAATATTCGCACACCCCTAGCTCATACCCTTGGATCACATAGCGCCACGCCAGCATCGTTGATCTTGATGCGTAAGGACTAGACTCGCGAGCGCGATGGAGGCATAGAACAAAATACCGAGAACATGAAGCTGCTCCAAAATATCCGGAGATCATCGCGTGAAGACATTGAATAAGTCTTGAAAGAAAGTGACGCAGTACTTTCGCACCTAAAGTACGCAAGCTCAAGGAATTACGCCTATACCTTGAATTGATGAGGCATAACTTGGAAGGAAGGAGACCGCCGGATTAATGACACTATGCATTTTTGAGGAACTGGAAAACGTCAAAAATTGACAGTGAAAGCTTTGAATTCGGCATCATGGGCGCAATAGTAAACCTTGAAGTTCAATTGGCCGAATTAGAGAAAGGACCATTGTACACACCCGCACAGCTAACAGGAACTTCCTTTTCGATGCGTAAGCCGAGCTTGATTTTGAGATTAATGCCCATCGATGAAAACGAAGAGAAAGTTGACAGACAATGGAACTCTGCTAACAAATCGCCGATGGCTTAAAGCAATGTAAGAATAATGGGCTCCAAAGAGGCATTGGAACTAGCTCCGATTGGGCAGAAATCTACTGGAACAAGTTCCAAGAATTATCTCGGAAAATGCCGTCTCGGAACCTGGAGCTAGGTCGTCCGTCGGTTTTGGCAGCCCTGAAGACATTCGCCGCTATTCTTTAATTGGCGCTCATGACAGATCCCACTCTACTTCGAAAGAAGCTTTAACACAAAGGGTCCAAAGGAAGGAAAAGTCGAAGTTCGCGAGAGAAAAAGGATTCAGGTACTGTTAGAGGTGACGTGCGAAAATCGCCATCATCCATAGGAATCAGGATCTCGGTCATCAGGACGAGAAGCCTAAAGGACAGTTTGCATTTCTGTGGAATGCGATCGAAGACAGACAAGGCAGCCATCGTGCTCAAAGCGTAAAGGACACAAGTGCAAAACAAAAGCACCTGGTTCTGTAGTGCACGAGGTGCTTTTGTTTTCTGATGCTGTAGGGCTTAGAAGGATATTTTGCTTGATTTGAAAGCTAACCACCTCGTGAGTACCTACAAACCTTCAATTATCCCCAGCTAGACTCAACTATGCTAGTTATGTTATCTAAAATATATAGGTTAAGTAGCCATAAAGTTAAAGCAAATAACCTGTTTTCTGGCGTTCATCCCGTTACTGATTAGATTTGCTAAGAAACTCGCATTGTTGTCTTAGGACTTCTACCTTTACCAATTTACGGCAAATAGTCATTAGAGAAACAGCTGGCACAATAAGGTTACCTTGCCAACCATGGAACCCGATTCAATCAAGCATTTTTCTGCTTTTTCATTTTAGTATTGTTCTCCCTTGCACTTACGGTTAATCTGCGGCAGTTGAGGTGGTGCAAAAGGAAAAAAAAGAAAGAAAGAATGGATTGGCAGAACATTGCGAAATCTTTCTTCACCGCTCGATGTAATAGGCAATACACGAAGGCGGGGCACTTGGATCTCGTCGCGTATTTTGTGAAACTTAGAGAATAGCTTCGCGGCATCGTTGGCATTTGGTGAACAACTTGTTTTATGGCGAAGTATACGCGCGCAAAACACGTCGGCTATTTCGTAGTCTCAATGTCGCCGTCATTTTGAGGCAAAAGATGTATTTCGGATAAGCGAAAGAAAATAATGCCAACCTGCTTGGGGTTGCGTCGAATGCCCCAGCCTTCGATGTAGGCATTTCCACGGCCGAGCTCCCGGTCGCCGGCCAGGATGCCCAGAACCGTGCTGCGGCCGGACTGCTGCAAGCCGAGGACGCCGAATATCTCGCCCGGCTGCACGGTGAAGCTGAGCTGGCCGATCACCGACACCTCCCTGCAAGAGCACAATACGAGGCCAATCACTGACACGCTGTTTTAACATGCAATGCCCGTTTGATTATTCTTACCTGCGACATCTGTCACGCATGCAGCGTATACGCGAGCGAGTTCGTCCACGTAACGTTAGCCAGGGTGTTATCAGACGATCGGCAACTGTGGTAATTGGGTATGCTACCATCATAAGAAACACTTGGCAGTGGGCTAGTTGGTTAAACATTGTCGATGACTTTTACGCAAACTTTACAAAAAGTGACTGGGAACAGAGTAAGAGCACACAAACGGCACATATGAGTGCAAACTAACAACTGTTTATTGGAACTTTTATTACGTGGGGCAGACGGGAAGGTGTGCCAATGAGAGGCTGAAGGAACACAGACACAATTGTGGCCTCCTGCAAACTCCGGGGCATCTGGTGACACACTGCAGCAGGTGCACGTGTCATCTGTGTTTGAAGAAACGGACATTTTGCACACGTCGAGCAAGCGCACCAAAAGGGAGGTCGTCGAAGCCTTCA
>NC_051178.1:71743370-71794266 GCF_013339695.2 Rhipicephalus sanguineus | reverse complement strand
GGCGGAATTGTCTACCTATTAAGTATCGTTTATAACTAATATAGGACTAAAGATATTTCAACGAAACAAAACGTATTTTGCTCCTCGTTGATCTGATATTTTATTACGTATCCCATTTATGTTGAATGGCCGGTTTTTTTAGCGCAAGGAACGACAAGGACACAAGATGGTCTCACAGGACTGTCCTGTGTCCGTTTCGTAGCTCGCGCTCAAAAAAGCGGCTATTGAAGATGCACCAACAAGCCCAGTTCAATACACTAGTTGACCTCACTTATGTCATTGCGGGTATCAATGACATGGCCGCTGTGAATGTTGTGCGTCCGTACGTAATTCGGAACATATTTTCCAGGAAGCTAGATGGGACATCGTGGCGCCCTAAAATGGCCTACAAGGAGCACTCACGCCCTGCAATTTCTTCTCCGGGGTTGGGTTAAAGAGGAAGATTAACGCACAACACCAAAAATCTAAGTGAATTTTAGAAACGGATTCGGCAGGTGTTCGGAAACGCACCGCGGAAATATCTGCAGAAGTGCGCCGCAAGCATCTCCAGGCATTTACAAAAGCTCGTGAATGACGTCGTTTTGCGTGAAATTTTAGCAACGCAGAACAATTCTACCACTGTAAGGGACAAAATGGTATTTGTTTCATAAGAATTGTTCAAGTATTTGAGAAGTTATTAACCATTTTTAGTAGGGAGTTAATTTCCGCCCACGCTGTAGTCACACTGCAATATATTGTCACGTGGTAGCCAGAATGAAGAAAGCGGCAGTCACAATGGTAGAGACCAAATTCTTTATTGGGCTAACTTGTGCGCAGAAAACTCAAAAGTACGCTGTACACTGATAGCGGCGATCAGTCGTCGACAGTCGGTAATCTGATAGTCGGCGGAACGCGTGGTTCTTTATACATCAATTGTTGAAAATTCCATCGTTATAGCTGGGGCTCGCGTTAGCTCCTAAATAAGGTACGCTACTCGTGTCGTACGCACACCTTATCAGAATGGCTGGAAACAATCGAGAATTTTCTCAATGTGGCGTGGACTTCGCCGAAAGGCAGTTAGTTCTTGTGGGTAAAACCAGATCACATCAACATAGCGAAATAAACGCGCGTGGGAATGTTAAAGAGTTGTTGCCATTCGCAGACTACATGATTCGTGAAGGCCCCAGGGCGGAGTTGTTCAAGTTCGACATCCAGAAAGTGGAGGACAACGTGATCGACCCGGTCTTCACGGTCTGTCTGATCGCCCGCATCGTCGACTCGCTCACCATCCCGCTGCTGCTGTCGATGCTGGCCGCCGCCTACGTCTTCCTGCCCACCGAGGAGAACTTCACCAAGGCCAAGGCCATTCAGCTCATGACCGGCATCACGGCGTCGCGCTATTGGTTCATGAGCTTCTTCATCGACATGGTGTCCTACACGATCGCCTGTTTCATCGCTCTGTTGCCCCTCTTTATCATCGATCCGTGGGGACTCACCAAAAAGGCCAACATTATTCTGTGTGAGCATCGTTTCTTTATAAGGAGCTATTTCGTTGGGGATGTGGTCGCTCTGCCTATTCAGTTTGGCTGCGTGTAGTCCCCGCTTCGATATAAAAGACAAATAATAGGGGTGGCACCCACCTGCTTTGAAGTCTAAAACGTGCCATGAATATGAGGCTACAGCTCGCAGGCTCCTTGATACTTGATGTTTTGGTACTTTGAATCCTTTGTGTCCTTGGTACTTTGAGGCGGATTGTGTTTGTGTGTGTGCGTGCGTGTTTTTGTGCCGTATCTGTATCTAATCGTCTGACTTTGCGCTTGTGTACACTGCGCGTTCGTTAATTTTTCCGAGCTCATTAACGTCCTTAGAGAACAGTGAACTGGCTGACATTGTTGCTAAACGCAGCAACGTACCTCGGGCTGTTCTTCTTCTTCGGAGTGGCCTTCATCCCCACCTGCTACCTGACGTCATTCTTCGTCGAGACAGCAGCGGTGGCCTACTTTGGCCTCATTGTCGAGAGCTTCGTTACCGGTGCGTCTCAAAACCCGTTCTTTAGTTGATGTCCATCAACTGGAGGTGTTGCTTTTACACGACCCATTTGTTTTCTAGGTATGAAGTAATGAGGGGTTGAATGCTTCTTAGCACTGAAACGTTTTTATATGTACCGCTCTATGACTACCTTGAGCAAGAAATGATGATAAAAGTGAACAAAGCGAACGGCTGTTACATTCTCTAGCACATTCAAAAACGAAAGAGCCCCAGGTGGTCGAAATTTCTGGAGCCCTGCACTATGGCGCCCCTTACAATGGCATCGCGGTTTTGGGACGTAAAACTATAACAGTTATAGTTAGGCGAGTAGACCATAAAAAATATGGCCGTTTAGCGTATAAAATAACGAGGGAAGGGGACAAGGGGTGCGCTCCCTTTGTCCCTTTCCCTCGTTATTTGTTCGCGCTAAACGGCCATATTTTTAATCTTCTACTGTATAAAACTAGCTGACTAGCCCAGAAACGTGTTTTTTTATGAATTATTGTGAGTGAGATAAAATTTTGCTATTGTTGACATGCGTGCTTTTCCTTCCCAGGCACGGTGACCAGCATCGTGCTGTTCCTCTTCGACAACAGCGTGGTCCTGGCGCTGAAGGAGAAGTCGCGCTTCCACCGCGTCTTGGGCAAACTGGAACTGCCGCTACGCGTGGTGCCGAACTTCGCCGTCAATCGCGGAGTGGGCAACGTCAACAAGCGACTCCTAGGACAGCTGGTGTGCTGCAACCTGCCCATCGACCTGCTCGCCATGCTGTGCAACCACGAGTCCAGACTGTTCGGCACGGCGCGTTTCACGCCCAACGAGACCGAATTCTGGGACCGCATGGTCGAAGGCTGCCCCGGTGAGGATTTCTTGGAACATCGCGATGTTCACTCCGCATGGAGTCTAGTAGCGAAGTAATACTTCACATTTCTACATGAGAACTAAGATATACTGATACACGTGCAAACGCTGCCGCTATGATGCTCCTATGTGCCTTTACAGAGAAACGGCTCAAAAGTCGTTTTTCAGCCTACTTATTCACACAGTCGCCGCTTTGCTTGGAAGCGCAGCCTTGTAACGCTGCTTAGTGCTTCCTGTATTGATCAGTTCCTCGAAAGGCGCTCTTTTCCAGCCGGGTATTTCTGGAGATGCTGACAACCACTAGATTAAATAGGGCTTACGGATTAGCATGGCTTGTCGCTGAAGGCCCGCGGACATAAATCACCGTTCAGGGATGTGATGCTTATTTTTACTTTTCGGAAGACGTGGATATCTTAAGAGTGAGGACACCAAAAGTTTCGGATAAAAACTTCAAAAGATCCCGCGATGAGGTAGAAAACCGCTGTGTGACGACATAATTGAGTAATCACGTGACAGCAACTTGACGAAAAATGCCAAAGCGGTGACTCTAGCAAAAAGATGTGCCGTCTGCTACAGTTCTCAAGTGCGCCTCCACTTTGCGGCACCAATTCTACCGAAATGCGCAGCCGCGTCTCCCGGCAGCAAGACCACTTCGTCGTCACTATCGGCGACCGGGGAAATCGGCCATAAGCGTCCGCCTGGACGCGAGCTAGTGGAGGGGGAAAATCATTTCGTTTTTTATCCGTTGTCATCGGACAGTGAAATATTTTCATGCTACGACTGGTCGCGGCAGTCATATTCGCCGTACATACAGGGTTTCTCCGGAAAGTAGTACGACTGATTGTTTCCCGCCAGAACTTTGTAAAGGTAGGGGGTGTTCCTATGCTGGTTGGGTGCTGGAGCGACTTAGCTACCAGCGCACCCGTTGCCAGTCGTCCAAAGCCATAGCGGAGAGTAGATAGAGCGTAAGGTGAACCCCTATCAACTTGCCTTGTCGTCCCCACAATGAACTTTGTTGGAGCAGCGTTGCGCGGTGAAGTTTTACTTCATACTGGGTAAAACGGTGCGTGAGACCCATGACATGGTCAAGACGGCTTATAGGAGTGATTCGATGGGTCGATCAAGTGTTTTTGAGTGGCAAAAATTGTTTCGGGAATGAAGAGAGCAAGTTGAACATGAGCAACGGTCAGGACGCCCTTAAACAGCAAAAAGTCACGACGGTGCGCCGAGCCACATTCCTCTGATGGACTTCATGACAAAGCATGGCATCGCAAAGCTTCCCTGGCCACCCTACAGCCCTGATGTAACTTTTTCGGACTTATTCCTCTTCCCCCGACGGAAAAAGGCCATGAAAGTACGGCACCACGTCTTAGTCCAGACCATCTAAGAGGACTTAACGAGGGGGTTGAATAGCATTCAGGTTTCCGCGTTGCAGGGAGCCTTCAGTGATTGGCAGATTTGATGGAAACGCTATGTTGATGCAGAAGGGGCATATTGTGAAAACTAGTAGGTCGATGTGTCAGAGTTGTGAATAATGTTGCATTAAAACTCAGTCCTACTACTATCCGGACAGACCATGTATCTCCAGCGTCACACCTCTTGCAGCTCTTTTCTGACGTTCTCGCTAATGGTTCTTCTGTCGCGATAAGTCTGGAATAGGAGCCACGCTTCATTTACAGACTTCAAAATTAAAATAAATTAGCTTTAAGTCGCCTGTTCTCTGTAAAGATTCGTCACAGCATTCCTTACAAACACGCACAAATCATGTAGTCCAGGCGTCGGCGACATTTTGAGGTGGAGGGCCGAGCTGCATGAGACTGACACGGCAGGGGCCGCACGGCAAAACGAGGGGGGGGGGGGATGGTTGCAGGCTAGGAGAAAAAGTTCGGCGAAGTTGACAATAATGATATAGAAAACTGGACTAGAAATAATGTTTAGTGTCAGCACGCATGTCACATGGTTCCAATTTATACACATAGGTTACAGAAAAAAAAACTCTTAGTGCGGCGTTTGGTGCTGAACATTCTTAGCCAACTGGCAAATATATACCTCAAGGTTGCTCACCGAGAGAAGCAGAAAGTCGTGGAGGCGTTCGTCGGTTAGTTGGGGGCGGGGTTTGACGTCGTGCCTAGGGCCGCAGCTTTTGGAGGCCCCTGGTAGTCAGTTTCATGTTAGGTTACCGTCCGATTTTGGTGTGTACACTTCTTTAAATGTACGTACAACTTCCCCATTAGCGCCTCTGTGTGACCACCATTCCCAGCTCACTCCGTTCTTTACCTGTTCTTCTCAATGTAACTTGCTAGTATTATGCCGGTACATTAACATACAAATTGCAGTCGCTAAATTGAAAACGAGAAAAAAAGAAGGGGAGGGAAAGTGGTCGCGCATGAAAAGTCCCCGTTAGGGACAGAAGCTCAACCACTGCGCATATATTGCCACTCACGCTTTCCGTATATTAATGTGACCGATCTATTACATGTGTTACCACCGCTCGAAGGAGGCCGCGCCGAAACGTCAGGAACCCTTCCCGATTGTTTTGGACTTTTCTGGTAAGGTCGCGCGTGCGGCTAGTCGGAGCTTATTCTGGAATTAACGCGGGCGGCACCGATAACGCTGGAGTATTCGATCCCGCATGTGTAAAAGCCGACATTTTTCGTCAAAGATCAAATCGACGACCGACGACTAGCTGTTCTCGCCGTTATCGTTGTACGGGGCGTGTTACTTGATTTTCTCGCCACAGTTTGGCCCATTAAAGAGTTTCATTTCAATTATTCCTACTGCAGCCCTCTTTACCGTGACAATGTCAATCACGTTGCAGGTTCCTGCATAATCCACGACATACTCAAGCAGGGCCTCGAGTGCGTGGTGAGCGCGAAGCAGACGGACGACGAGAGGCTCGAGTTCCGCATCGACCTGCTCATCATGTTCATCACGGGCTTCGTGCTGCTGCTCGCGTGCGTCTTCCTCGACGCCAAGCTTCAGTCGCGCACAAAGTCCAGCGAGCTGATGTCGCGCGAGGAGCTACGCGCCAAGAAGCTGCAGATGAAGCACGTCGACCCCACCATCCTGGAGGAGCGCGAGCGTGTCGAGGCCCTGGTCGACGCCATGACGCACGGCGAAGAGGAAGGCCTGCTCGGACTGCTCGTACACAAGCTGGGAAAGACGTACAGGTATTCCAAAAGAGGCACTGCAGAGAGGACTAGGTTGAGCGTGTATGAATAAACTAGCCTTGCATATAGAGATACAGTTTTACTGTTAAAGAAGTCTAGTTATGCCAGAAAAGGTGCTTAAAGAAAAAAAAAAACTGGTCCCGATTCATGACATCGCAGTTCCACATATAACCACGGCTTACGTTAAAAAGGCCATACGAGATGTGCCCCGCGGAAAGGCAGCTGGAGAGGAGGGGATAACAGCTGATTTTGTCGAAAAGGGGGGAGATTTTATACTATTAAAAATTGCCAACGTATTAATATACAAAAAGGGAGACGTAAAATACTTGTAGAATTGGATACCTTACTTACAGTAATATACGAAATATTTGCGAAAGCAATTGCAAACCAAATAAAAAAAGCAGTTGACTTTAACCAAACTAATGAGAAAGTTGCCTTCAAGCCACGGCCACGTAATCAACAAATGAAGTGAGAAAACTGCCGAGTACGAACCCCTTTACAGAGCTTTCATAGACTACAAAAAGATATTAGGCACGAGAGAGATAGCAGTCTTGGAAGCTTTACGTCACCGAGGAGTACTTGAAACCTCAGATTGCATATCATGAGAGTAAGTGTAGCATAGAAAAAAAAATTACAGTCCGAATACAATACAATTTCCTGCTTTTACAATGATAACAACTCAAGCGCATGACAGTGCAATGAAAAATGCAAACCTAATGGGATTTAGAAGATTATCAAAAAATATGCCTATTAAGTAAATGAAACTAGGCGTGGTGTGAAAAATGTTTGGTGAGTTGCATGCAGAAGGCGTCATGGTCTTTAAGGGAAGCAATGTTATCCGGTAGACTGTTCCAGAGACGGATAGCGCGAGGTAATAGTGAAAAATTAAATTATTGCGTCGCACCATGTATGCGGGCATAGCTGTGAGTGCTGTGCAATCTTCGCGATGTGTAGACCTGGTGTTTCAAGCATGGAAATGATGACTCGTCAGAGTGAATTATCTTGTGAAACAAGAATAGCAGTGCAATGTTTCGGCGTGTACTTAACGGCTGTAATCACAGTTCGGCTTTGATCTGCGTGATAACTAGACTGGGCACTGTAGTTGTGAGCAATGAAATGGCTTGCTCTATTCTGAATTATTTCTAATGATTCGATTAGGTATTTCTGATGAGGTGACCAAATGGGAGACGCGTACTCAAGCCGTGGTCGCACGAAAGTTAAATACGCAAGTTTTCGCAAGGGGGATGGTACACTACGCATGTTACGGCGCACAAATCCTAATGATTGTGGGGATTGAGGCTTGCCAGTCGCCATTGCGCGGGTTTTCCTCCTACTTCTGCCATCCTCATGTCCGATCATGTCGCTCCTCTCCTCCGCCGTCCTACGGCGCTGGGCGAGCGGGGGTGACGTTAAACCCCCTCACCCCGGCGCCGGATCTCGAAGGTAGCGCCGCGTTCGAGTCTCGCTCGCGTCTCGCGAGACGTTTTGCGCGGCGGGGGAGTGAGACTCTCTCTGGACGTCGTAGGGTAAGCGCGCATTTTCTTTCCCGTCCGTCGGCTCCTTTGTTTTGGCTCGCTCGGACGGAGTTCGCTAACGGTGCCTTGCGCCAGCGGCGAGCGCTTACCTTACGTTGTCCTTTCCGAACACTAGGCTGAAGAGCGGTGCGGTGCATTCGTGCGTGGTCATACTACGCCGAAACCGTACCTATCGAAGCCAACGCGAGCGGAGTTTGCCCTTACTCGAGCGATTGGGCCCTGTGGTTGCAGATCGTAAGAGTACGCAGCATAGTCGCGAGGGTCCGTTTCCCTCAGCGGTGGGTCGCCGTGAGCCCTTTTGCCCACGGAGACGTGCTCGCGGCACCCTTTGTGTTGTACTTTCGCCCGTGGCGTGGTTAAGCCTGTTTTGCTTCTCCCGCCGCCTTTGGGAGCGGGCGTTGTACTGCGTTTTGTGGTGTTGCCGCAGGCAATAAAGTGTTGCGGATTTCGAGAGTAGTACTGTGTACTTGCCGCGCTGCGCTCGGCGCCTTGTGTGCGCTCGAACGTACGCGTGCAGCGGCGCGCTAGTTCACGCGAGGCGACGGTAGACGCGGCCCTGTGGCTCGCTTAGTCCGAACCCACGCTAGTGGCTGTACTCCTGTGAGGTACGGGCACACTTCATGATTTAGATGCATTGGCACATACGCTGGCTATGTGCTCTGACCATGATAGGTTTGGTGTGAGGTGCACGCCTAGATACTTATAGTTCGTAGTTGGCGGTGTAACACTATTGTTAATGCGATAAGTGAACTGCGAATTAACAGGTTTACGGGCGAAAGACATTATCTTACACTTCGACACGTTTAGCGTAATTAGCCATGTCCTACACTATAGACCGACCAACTTTATATCCCGTTGAAGCGCGATATGATCGTCAATGTTGATTATTGGGCGGTAAATTATGCAATCGTCGGCGAATATTTGCAAGCTCGAGGTTATGCTATTAGGCAGATCATTTATATAGATTAAAAACAACAGAGGCCCAAGGACGTTTCCCTGCGGCACACCAGAGGAGACGATGGATTTAGAGGAATCGAAGTCATTAACAGAAGTAAACTGCTCTCGATTTGATAAGAAGTTTCGCAGAATAAGATTTCGTTTAGAATAAGATATATGATTCTTTAGAATGAGATATAGGGTTCGCGACTATGCACTGCATTTTAGGGAAGCCTGTTACAGAACTCGGAAAGTACGGAGCATTCGCGCTGCTCCACAACAGTCGGCGACATCTTCGTTGGTTGTTTGCAAAAAATGATCATCTTCTCCGTGACCGAAAAATCTAGATAGATACAAATAATGAAAATCTTCGGGTTCGAGTGAGAATCGAACCCAGGCCGTCTGCGCAGCGAGCAGAAGTTCTACCACAGAGCTGCGCTATTCTTTAAGCTGTTTCGGAAAAAGGAAAAAAAAAGCCACTATATAAATAATCGAGAAACATGCAAATAAAATAAATAATAAAAATCTCCCGGTTCGAGTGAGAATCGAGCGCGGACCATCTGCGTGGCAAGCCGGCGTTCTGCCACAAAGCCACGCCATTTCTTGAAACTGCTTCGGAAAAAAAAGTCACAGTTTCGCCGCAAGGGCGAAGCAATGAATGCGATAGCAAGAAACTAATGCTATACGAAGTGAGGCTCGCCAATGGATACTCTCAGTTTGAACAGCGCTCCTGTTGCAAAGGCGGCCGAAGCAGCGAAGGAAACTAGCGTGCTTGAAGTGTCGAGCTGTGACACTTGATAGTTCGCGCTCATCTTCTGTTTGTTCGTTCAGCGGCGTCCCTTGAGCTCGAGTGGCTTTCGTACGCTCCGTAACATGAGCGCGGACATCACGGTGAAAGCGTGAAACATCCCTCTTCCCCTCAGCACAAGAAAACCGCGCGAGCAGACAGCGGAAGGGCAAGGTTCTACCTGCGCAAGTATAAGAAGAAGAGAGCGAGCTCGCCGACTACTTTTAAATGCGCCTGTCGCGCTCCTAACGCCATCGCGCTGGTAATGAAGAAACGCTTATAAGCGCAGCCGTCTCTGAGTCCGTCCAGCGGTAAAGGATGTGTATATAACGCTCGCCGTTACCTACGTGGAAGATCTGCGTTTCGTGGCGTAGTGGCTAGCGCCTCTCGCTGCGGAGGAAGAGGTCCCTGGTTCGATTCCGCGCTTCGGATGCATTTTTCTGAATTATTTTTCTTTGGTGCTTTTATATATATATATACATACTTATACATATACGGCGCATGACGGCGGCGACGGCGATGGCAAAATCCAGCCGAGACTGTCCATACAATTGCTATCGCAATAAAAACACTATATGAATGTCATGTGTTGGAAGGAGTGTCCTTCACGCATGTAATGTTGCCTAGCAGATGCGTAGAATTGCGCCAGGCGTCAAAACTTGTGAATTGCGCAACGAGTGGGTGTTTTAAAAGCCCACCCATTACAAAGCGTTCAGGCATATTTAATCATCATCATTAGCAAATGCATCAACAAAGTGAGCAACTGCGTAGGTTGGCGTGTTACCTTACGGCCGTGTAGTGGTACCTTCGCTGATTCGCAAAAGGAATAATTATGGCGTACTGGGCACTTAACAAGTGTACTTGGAGTAGGCATTCCAGGATACCGTGAAACGGCCAATGTTACGCGCACAGCAGTCGTTCGTTTCCTTACGGCACTGTTGAGCCATGCACCGAGAACCGAAACCAGGCTAGCAATTGAGAAGGCGATGTGCACGGAACCCAATTACGCTATCGCTTTCTACTCTTGAAGGCGAAGCTCAAGCGTCCTCCAAGTTTTCGTTTGGTGGTCCCGGTATCCACGGAGTAATAAACAAGCTACCTTGGCTATGTATCGTGAATGGGTACGTAATTTGTATCGTTAAAAAAATGCAAAATTTGTGCTTTGATTACGGTCTTTGCAGTAATGCAACAAGAGTTATTATACGCACGTAAACGTTTTTCAGCCGTTCTGCATAAGCAATGCTAGACAGAAATAATTCGCGACTAATTCGCGGATTCAGATTTTTCTGGCCCTAACACTCATGGATTTATCGAATCGCTTACTCATTTTCATGATGTGTCCTACTTACCGTACTCAGGGTGCCCTACTTACCATTAAGCAGGGTTTAGTCGCCAAATTTCTTTTGTTCCTGAAATGTTATCGTGTAATTAGTTTAGATGAGCAAAATATTGTTACGCGTAGAGTTGCAGTATTTACAGTATATTTACAATACGTAAGAGGTGTAGCGTTGATGCACTATGACCAGTACAGCAGCATCGATCTAAGCCCGAGACACTTCAACTTCGTCTTCGGCTAGTAGCGTCCTCTAGTCCACAGTGGCACAAACACTTATGTGACATTAACTCCCGGCGGCAGAAGCACCGTCTCGGTGCGTCGGGTCGGTGTACGTGATGTAGGGTTTTAGTCGGGAAACATGCACAGTGTCAGTAGCTGGTGAGGGGGACGAAGGCTTGGGGGTGAGTGGCGAGATCTCGTAGGTGACTTCGGTTACTTGGCGAAGAACTCGGTAAGGTCCAGCGTAGCGCGGCAGCAGTATTTCACTCAGGCCAACGCGACGCGAAGGCAGCCAGAGCAAGACCAGGGAGCCAGGGCTGAAACGCACGTCCCGATGGTGACTGTCGTAGAGGCGCTTTTGGTCGGCCTGAGACGCCAGGAGTCGATCACGGGCAACGCGACGTGCCGTCGCCGCTCGAGCGATGGCGTCGTGAGCGTAGAATGTGGTTGAGTTTGCCTCTGAAGGAAGTAGCGAGTCGAGAGGCAAGAGCGGGTCGCGGCCATACAGCAGATAGAACGGAGAATAGCCAGTAACGTCGTGACGCGACGAATTATAGGCAAACGTCACGAACGGTAAGGTGCAGTCCCAATCGCGGTGATCCTCATACACGTACATGGATAACATGTCCGTGAGTGTATGGTTCAAGCGCTCAGTAAGTCCGTTTGTCTGAGGATGGTAAGCGGTGCTGAACTTGTGGGACGTTGCACAAGAACGGAGAAGGTCGTCGACAACTTTCGAAAGGAAACAGCGACCTCGATCAGTCAGCAGCTGACGAAGAGCACCATGGTGTAAGATGACTTGATGGAGGAGAAAGTCAGCGACATCGGTTGTACAGCTGGTAGGGAGGGCTCGCGTGATGGCATAACGTGTGGCATAATCAGTCGCTACGGCCACCCACTTGTTACCCGCGGACGACGTCGGGAAAGGGCCAAGGAGGTCCAGGCCGACACGGAAGAATGGTTCGCTGGGGACAGCTATAGGCTGAAGGTACCCAGCGGGTGGGAGAGGAGGCTTTTTGCGGCGTTGGCAGAGCTCGCAGGAAGCGACGTAGCGCCGGACAGAGCGGTATAGGCCGGGCCAGAAGAAACGTCTGCGCACGCGATCGTAAGTTCTGTAAACGCCCAAATGTCCAGCGGTGGGAGCATCATGCAATTGCGAGAGGATAGATGGTCGCAGGTGCTGAGGAACAACGAGAAGCAGTTCAGCACCGTGTGGTGTCATATTGCGTCGATATAAGGTGCCGTCGTGCCGGACAAACATACGGAGGGTGCCGTCCCTTTGTTCTGAGGTGAGGCGTTGTATAAGAGATCGCAAGTGTGGGTCACGACGCTGCTCGTCCGTGACGTGTAGGAAGTCGCTGAGCGACAAAACACAGGCATCCGAATCAGTTTCGGTGGTGTCAGGTGGGTCGATGGGGTATCGGGAGAGGCAGTCGGCGTCCTTGTGTAGCCGTCCAGATTTGTAGGACACAGAAAATGTGTATTCTTGGAGGCGTAAATCTCAGCGACCGAGGCGTCCCGTAGGGTCTTTGAGTGAGGACAGCCAACATAAGGCATGATGGTCTGTTACCACGGTGAAATGTCGTCCGAACAAGTATGGTCGAAACGTGGCAATGGCCCAAACAAGGGCGAGACACTCACGTTCTGTGATCGAGTAATTGCGCTCTGAGGGCGATAGAAGGCGGCTAGCATAAGCGATGACACGATTTACCTCCCGCTGTCGTTGGGACAAAATAGCACCAATGCCATGGCCACTTGCATCCGTACGAACTTCATTGTAAGCAGACGGATCAAAATGACCCAGAACGGGCGGATTTACAAGGCGACTCGTAAGCGTTGAAAATGCCTGAGCTTGCTCTGGTCCCCAACTGAATGGGCTGTCCTTTTTGAGAATATTGGTGAGAGGACGAGCGATTTCGGCGAAGTTCTCAATAAATCGTCTGAAGTAGGAACACAGCCCCAGGAAACTTCGGACATCAGCAGAGGTACGAGGAGGTGGAAATTCGCGGACTGCGCGCACTTTGTCAGGATCCGGTTGTATGCCAGTAGCGTCCACCAGGTGACCGAGGACTCGTAATTGACGACGGCCGAAATGACATTTCGCAGAATTGAGCTGCAGGCCTGCTCGTCGAAGACGTCAAGGATGGCCGAGAGCCGGTGGAGATGGCTGTCAAACGTCGGTGAAAATACAATAACGTCATCAAGGTAACATAGGCACGTGGACCATTTAAAACCACGCAGAAGAGAGTCCGTCATGCGTTCGAAGGTGGCTGGGGCATTACATAGTCCAAAAGGCATCACTTTGAATTGGTAGAGACCATCTGGTGTGACGAAAGCCGTCTTCTCGCGATCTCTGTCATCGACTGCGATTTGCCAGTAACCAGAACGTAAATCGATGGAAGAGAAATAACTGGTGTGAGCACAATATTCACAGCATTCGTCCTTCATCTTCTTCACCTGTATATAATCATCATCACTGGGAGCGTCTTCCTCGTTCGTAGAATTGGTCGGGCGGCCCTGCTGAATAAAAGGCGTCGAGTCCGCGACATTGCTGCCGTCTTTCAGAGTGGTGGAGGCTGCTTTCGATCCTCAAGTCCTCTACAACGTCGAGTTCCCTGGAGCTTCGTTCCGGTCGTCGTTTGCTCAGCGTACCCGCTGTCATGGCCCAAGACACGCTGCCTGGACCATCCGCGAACCCCGTCCAACCACCCGCCCCCGCATGGACCGTCACCGCCCGGCAGCGGGACCCATCCATCTTCTCCGGTCTCCCACGCGACGACGTCGAAGTATGGCTCAAAGAATATGACATGACCAGTGTGTACAACCAATGGGACGCACCTCAAAAACTTCGTCACGTCGCCTTCTATCTGTCCGACGTAGCAAAAACGTGGTTTTTTAACCACGAGGGCAGCTTCCCTGACTGGCCTACCTTCGCTCAACAAATTCGGAGGATTTTCGGGACCCCAAACATCCATTCTGAAGTCTCGAAGAGGAAGCTCGACGGCCGCGTACAACATCCAGGAGAGACGTACACCTCGTACATCGAGGACGTCCTTGCCCTTTGCCGTCGCGTGGACTCGGCTATGACAGAGGCTGATCGGGTTCGACACGTCCTCAAAGGGATAGGCCACGTCGCGTTCAACGCTCTGGCCGTCAAAAACCCAAGCACCGTCGAGGATGTCATCACGACTTGCCAACATCTCGATGAACTACAAGCTATCCGATTGCAACTCGACGCCTGTGACATTCGTCCTTCCTCCGATGCGGATTTGCGTGCGTTGATTCGCACTCTGATTCGCGAGGAGCTTCAAGCGCAAGGACTGTCATGTCCGCCAGCCCCACAGCCTCGCTCTTTGTCTACTGGTCTGCGCGACATCATCAAAGAGGAGCTGTCCTCCATGGCTTGCGCTCTCACGTCTGACATTCAGACGCCACCACCTCCGCCCCCGACATTGCTGCCGTCTTTCACTGGCACCATGTAAGCAGTCCAGGGCGTCATCAATACGCGGAAGCGGGTAAACGTCCTTTTTCGTGATCTTGTTCAGATGAAGATAATCTATGCAGAACCTCCAAGTATTGTCCTTTTTTTTACTAAGACGACAGGGGATGCCCACGGACTGGAGGAGGGCTCGATAATGTCCTTCGAGAGCATTTTCTCGACCTCTGTTTGTATGACATGACGTTCTGCCGCCGACACACGATAGGGACGCCTATGGATGGGCGAAGCGTCACCAGTGTGGATCGGATGGGTTACAATGTCGGTTCGACCCAGCGGGCGATTGTCGAAATCAAATATGTCTTCGTAGGACATCAAAACGCGGCGAAGGGCATCAGCGTAAGAAGGTCGTAAGTCAGGAGCTATCATTTTGGCGAATTTGTCGTTAGATAGCATCGTCGGAGCCGAAGGTTGAGCCAACTGAGATGGTTGTTCATAGCTGAGAGCAGACACTCCGGACTCTTCCAAAGGGGACAACACAGCGAGAGACACACCCTCAGGAAGAGCTTGTGGAGACGAGCCAAAGTTCAGGATGGGAAGCCACGCACGGTTGTTGGTGACTGTAACGATGGAGCTAGGGAGAACGATTTGGCGCTCTAGCAGGACGTCGAAAAGTGGGGACACAACATAATTACCATCCCGAAGTGGTGGGCATGGTGACATGAGCACATAAGTCGCAGCGTCAGGTTGCATGCCGAACAAATTCAGTGCAGCGAAGTCGGGACTGGATATCTGCGGTGGTGTCGGCACAGCACTGGGGTAGCTCAAGCCTGAGAACACCGGTTGAGCAGTCAATAAGGGCAGAGTGAACAGTCAAAAAGTCCATTCCGAGAATCACCTCGTGAGGGCACTCCGCAAGTACAGTGAACAGAACTAACGTTGAGCGGTCGGCGATGGTAATACGGGCTGTACACATTCCCATTACGGCTGTTGTGCTGCCGTTGGCTACGCATAGGACAGGCGACTCGGCGGGCGTTAGTACTTTTCGAAGACGGCTACGAAGGTCGGAGTGCATGACCGACACCTGAGCACCAGTGTCGATGAGGGCTTTAACGGGCACATGATCAACAAAAACTTCGATTAGGTTTCGTTTAGAAGCAAGGGTCAACAGAGGTTTTGCAGTCAGGGTCGTCAACGCAGCCTCACCTTCCAGGGGCTGCATTGGTTAGTTTCCCGAGAAGCGGCCTGAGTAGGATGGGGACGGGGGACGCCGAGATGTAGGCGAACGGGACTGACGGCGCTGCGGTGAGGGCGAACGGCTATTGGTGAATGGAGGAGCAGCAGGGCCAGCATTGGACGGGTCGGCTTGGGGTGACAGAGGACGAGAGGCGCGTTCGTAGCGGCGGTCAACATATGGTCGAGGCGATGAATTCCAGCGGTCACGGCAGTGGCGAGAGATATGGCCGATCCGGGAGCACACGAAGCAGATTGGTCTGTCGTCCGGTGTTCGCCACTCAGATGGGTTTCGGTACCGATTCGAGAAATACTGTCGAGGTGCAGCAGAAGCAATGATCGGAGCGATAGAGGTGGGACGGGGGCTAACGGCGGACGGGATGTCCATATTCGCAATTTCCTGGCGAACAACAGCTTGAATTAGTGAGATTGTCAGATTGTCATGCGTATGGGGAGGACCACGAGCGCTCGGAGCCATAGCCTCAAGTTCGCGACGTATGGCTTGCGTCAAAGTTGGTGATGCTGGTTGAAGCAACGGCGCAGGTTCGTTGCAGGATGAGGTCGGAGCCGTATTAGGAAGCCGGTCGAAGCGTTGGACGATGCGCTTGCCTTTTGCTTGTTCGAAGTGGCGGCACTCTTTAATGAGGGAATCAACTGTTGTGCAGCTCCTACAAAGCAAGAAGTTGAATGCATCGTCGGCGATGCCCTTCATAATGTGTCCGACCTTATCTGCCTCCGGCATGTTGCTGTCCGTTTTTCGGCAAAGTGCCAGAACGTCCTGAATGTAGGAGGTGTACGATTCGGTGGACGTCTGGGCCCGGGAGGCTAGCTCCTTCTGGGCTTCCGCTTGGCGTCCGATTGGTCTCCCGAAGAGATCACGTAGCCTCTCTTTGCAAATGTCCCAACTTGTGAGCTCGGTTTCGTGCGTCTCAAACCACGCCTTTGCGGTTTCCCCCAGGTAGAATATCACGTTCGCCAGCATAAGGGTTGGATCCCACCTGTAACTGTTGGCAACGCGCTGGTACATCGCCAGCCACTCTTCGACGTCTACCTTGCCAGTACCGGTGAAGATTCCCGGATCACGTAGCGGGTTCATGACGTATTGCACTGGTGTCGAAGTGGCCGGGACACTTTCGGTAGCCATAGCAGCGGAACCGATGTGACGTCCGCTGCGGAGATCCAGGTCCGACTTTCGTAGAGACTACCCCGCAGCTCCACCAAAATGTTACGCGTAGAGTTGCAGTATTTACAGTATAATATTATTGCATCTTAAGTCATCCCGTTCTCAATAGATTGTTAGCACTGCGCTGTATCTTGCGTGAATTATTTTTTTTCGACGACCTAAAATTTCAAGTGCCGAAAAAATTGCCCGGCTCGGAAAACTCCTAAAAGTCAGATGCAGCTGTGGCGTGTGTAAACGCTGTTGGAAAACTTTGCATTGCATGACGATGGTAGCATACCCAATTACCACACAGTTGCCGATCATCTGATAACACCCTGGCTAACGTTACGTGGACGAACTCACTCGCGTATACGCTGTATGCGTGACAGATGTCGCGGTTAAGAATAATCAAACGGGCATTGCAGGTTAAAACAGCGTGTCAGTCATTGGCCTCGTATTGTGCTATTGCAGGGAGGTGTCGGTGATCGGCCAGCTCAGCTTTACGGTGCAGCCGGGCGAGATATTCGGCGTCCTCGGCTTGCAGCAGTCCGGCCGCAGCACGGTTCTGGGCATCCTGGCTGGCGACCGGGAGCTCGGCCGTGGAAATGCCTACATCGAAGGCTGGGGCATCCGACGCAACCCCAAGCAGGTTGGCATTATTTTCTTTCGCTTATCTGAAATAGATCTTTTGCCTCAAAATGACGGTGACATTGAGACGACGAAATAGCCGACGTGTTTTGCGCGCGTATACCTCGCCATAAAACAAGTTCTTCACCAAATGCCAACGAGGCCGCGAAGCAATTCTCTAAGTTCAACAAAATACGGGACGAGATGCAAGTGCCCCGCCTTCGTGTATTGCCTCTTACATCGGGCGGTGAAGAAAGATTCCACAATGTTCCGCCAATTCATTCTTTCTTTCTTTTTTTGCTTTTGCACCAACTCAACTGCCGCAGATTAGCCGTAAGTGCAAGGGAGAACAAGACTAAAATGGAAAAGCAGTAAAATGCTTGATTGAATCGGGTTTCATGGTTGGCAAGGTAACCTTGTTGTGCCAGCTGTTTCTCTAATGAATATTTGCCCGAAATTGGTACAGGTAGAAGTCTCAAGACAATAATGCGAGTGTATTTGCAAATCTAATCAGTAACGGGGTGGGACGCCAGAAAACAGGTTATTTGCTTTAACTTCATGGCTACTTAACCTATATATTTTAGTTAACATAACTAGCATAGTTGCTCTAGCTGCAGATAATTGAACGTTTGTCGGTACTGACGAGGTGGTTAGCTTTCAAATCAAGCAAAATATCCTTCTAGGCCCTACACCATCAGAAAACAAAAGCATCTCGTGCACTACAGCACGAAGTGCTTTTGATTTGCACTTGTGTCCTTTACGCTTTGAGCACGTTGGCTGCTGTCTTTGATCGCGTTCCACAGAAGTGCAAACGCTCCTTTAGGCTTCTCGTCCTGATGACCGAGATCCCGATTCCTATGGCTGATGGCGATTTTCGCACGTCATCTTTAACAGTATTTGAGTCCTTTTTCTCTCACGAACTTCGACTGTTCCTCCCTTTGGACCCTTTGTGTTAAAGCTTCTTTCGAAGTAGAGTTGGATCTGTCATGAGCGCCAATTAAACAATAGCGGCGAATGTCTTCAGGGCTGCCAAAACCGACGGACGACCTAGCTCCAGGTTCTGAGACGGCATTTTGCGGCATAATTCTTGGAACTTGTTCCTGTAGATTTCTGCCAAATCGGAGCTAGTTCCAATGCTTCTTTGGAGCCCATTATTCTTACATTGCTTTAAGCCATCGCAGATTTGTTAGCAGAGTTCCATCGACTGTCAACTTTCTCTTCGTTTTCATCGATGGGCATTATTCTCAAAATCAAGCTCGGCTTACGCATCGCCAAGGAATTTCCTGTTAGCTGTGCGGGTGTGTACAATGGTCTTTTCTCTAATTCGGCCAATTGAATTTCAAGGTTTAATATTGCGCCCATGATGCAGAATTCAAAGCTTTCATTGTCAATTTTTGACGTTTTCTAGTTCCTCAAAAATGCATAGTGTCATTAATCCGGCGGTCTCCTTCCTTCCAAGTTCTACCTCATCAATTCAAGATATAGGCGTAATTCCTTGAGCTTACGTACTTTAGGTGCGAAAGTACTGTGTCACTTTCTTTCAAGACTTATTCAATGTCTTCACGCGATGATCTCCGGATTTCTTGGAGCAGCTTCATGTTATCGGTATTTTGTTCTATGCCTCCATCGCGCTCGCGAGTCGAGTCCTTACGCATAAAGATCAACGATGCTGGCGTGGCGCTATGTGATCCAAGGGTAAGAGCTTCACGATTACTGACACTGAATGGCCTCGGCACCGCAGACCTAGGGAACCTTGGATTTACGATTAGGCGAGCGCGACGGATCGACCAGTGAACAGTTGGTAGCTTCGAAGGCTAGTGCTCCGAGCGCTAGGCTGACTGGATGCGACTCTGTTACTTCATGGACGGACACCCCATCCATGCAAACCACGGCCGTCGTCTTGAAGGGCAAGGGCAGACCATAGCCGAAATAAGCGCAATTGGCTCCCGCCTCGCGCACCTCCAGGCAGTGAATGCTGCCCGTCAATCCATGAATCGCCGTCACGGTCTAACAGGAGAAGTAGTCCCGGGTTTGACGGCACCAAATATAAAGAACAGAGACAGACGGCGTGGCTGCCTCCTCCTTCTCCTTTAACGCCACACTAATCCTTGTGATGACTGCAGGCGCGTGGTGCGCCACCGCCATCGTCTTTGATTTTCAACACATGCCACCAAAGAATTCTCGCTTCACGGTTAGCACTTAGCGGCGAGGTAAGGTATGACCACTGCGTTAAAGAGCGTTATTATTCCAGCAAGTTCCCGGTAATACTAGGGATATATTGTTTGAGAACCTTGACGTGAAGGCGGGTTGATAGAGGAAAGATAATTCCGCATAGGTAAGTAGACTGAGAGACGCTAGAGGACTTAAGTGGCGTAGCTTGTTATGCACGCGTGGTATTTTTTGCGTTCTTGAAGGCTTCAGTTTGTTTCCTAGCGCAAAAGTAAAAATTTATTTTGCTTCCCACACAGCTTAAGGCACAGTGTTTCTGCCTCATTTGAAAATTGATATTCGGTCTCCTCAGGTATTTCAATTCAACTTTCAATTCGGTTAGCACGTGGCCAGCTACTTAACGTAATGTACTTGCCTAGTTAACCTGATAATACAACTGTTTGCTGATGTCCGCCGTACGGACGTCAATTTTTAAAAACAATTCTTATTTTCTGCGGCACTCTTAAGGTTTTTTTGCAATCTTGGGAGAAACGCCGGATGTATAGAAAATGAAAAATGTGTGTTTTTCTCAAAAAGAAAATCAAGGAGCACTTCCGTTCGCGTTCTTTATGCGTGACAACGCCACTGTAACACTGTCTTTACGGCGCTGGCTTTCGACAGGAAGTGTGTGTTCAACTGGGTGCTTACACAACGGCTTCTTAGCCTTATTTACCATCCAAGACAGTGCAACATATACACGGAAAGAGACGGACGCATTATACACTGCCGTCTTCAATAACAGTGTAGCCGCCAGTTTAGTGGTTTTTCATTATCTTTCTTCATTTGCGTGAAAGTTTCACAGATATTTCAGCTTAATATTTATTAAATGTTTTGCAACGTTTTATTCCCTCAGGCTACGACATGCCTCTCTGGCGAATTTGTCCTTCTTACGGCGACTCAGTTATGTGAAACTATTGCACAGGCGTCGAATGTCTCACTGAACCTTCGTTCAGAGCGAAAGAAAGCCCATGATAATTTTGGGGCATTAAGGGAGGTCTACAGACACTAGCAGAAAGGAAAGAGGGAACGCCCAACAAAGTGGCTGCTTGGGCTGAGTCATTCTCGAGGGTGGTGGGCCGTCGAAATATTCGATAATAAATTTCATTTGGTAGTGAACTTGATCTCGTTAGTACCCTGTCATTAGCATTGCACTGAAAACTTCGAAGGCAGTGCAAATGCCACGCTGTGCTGCTGCGCAGTACCTGAAGCGAATCGGCTACTGCCCCGAGGAGGACCCGATCATCTTCAAGCTGACGGGGCGCGAGATGCTGGCGCTGATTGCGCGGCTGCGTGGTCTCACGCACCACGTGATGCACAAGGAGATCCACTACATCCTCCACCAGGTCGGCCTCTTGCGCCACTCCAAACGCCCGACCCTCGACTACGGGTGAGTATGTGTGCACGTATATAATAACGCAGTTGCATTCTTCACATCGTTGCACTATGTCACAGCTACACCACTGCGCGCGATGCACGCGCGAACCATTTAGGTGTCGGGATTATAACAACTCAGTGCTTGGTTTCGGCAGGCGAGCACTTTCTTGGAAGCACTGGTTATCCAATATCTATCGTCAGCACGTCAAGAGGACTTACCGATCTCGTATACATCTGCGCATATTCCAGTTTCTTCTCGCTATATTTTCTCGGGTGTAGCTGATGGCTCGTGAAAATATCCGTTCGTGCGTCACAATACACCATTGGCTCTACTTAGAGTCGCCGTTGGACAACACGTATTAATTCAGAGCTTCCTATACGAATACGAAATCATTCCGTATAGCACAACAGCCAGCAGACGCACCATATAAAGCAATCTTAAAACCAAATTATTGTCTACAAGATACTGCATATAGAGGAAAGACCGCGGCTCATGCCTCGAAAGAGTTGCGTCATTGACGCCACGTCCTGCTCCCTGCTCTGCGTGTTTCAAAGACCAATGACTTCTGCAGCGAACAGGATTTATACGTCGCGACTCGTTGGCTTATGATTCTTTTAGAGCGTGTTGGCTGAATTTTGTGTTAATACATAAAAAATGTTCTCCTGGGAGTATATAACGAGGTCTATCATATGTAGACTATGTCTAACAACTTCAGAGGGTAAGGCATTCGCATAACCTTCATTGTGTTGTCCGTAGTTCTGGCAGCCGGCGCAAGATGTCTCTGGCCATGAGCCTGGTTGGAGACCCTGCGCTGGTCATCCTCGATGAGTGCACATCTGGCGTGGACCCTATTTCCCGAGGCCGCCTGTTCCGCGCAATCACGCGCATCCAGCGCTCCAGCGGCATGGCTGTGCTGTTCACGTCCCACTGGTGAGTACAACGTTGTGCACAATCCTATAGCACGCGTTGCGTTAAGAATATATCTGTTCATCGTGCTTAACCCCGAACCAACGCCTCACGCTATACATGAAATACATACAGAAAAAGGACTTGCTGAACGTGCGTTGGAAAGGACAAACACAAAGCTGGCACTTGCAGCCCGCGTCTGCGTGCTGCAGGCTTTCCATCCGAACTCGGTCACATAACCGGGCTATCTTAAGTAGACACATTTCTATTAAAGACATTGTCTTTCTGGGCTTGCATCAAACGACGGTTTAAGTGAATAAGTACGAAACGTTAAATATGGATCCAGTTATTGAGCGGACAACGTTTCTTTTTCACTGTCAGCAGACACACTTCCAACTCCTGTTCGACATCAGATTCGGATGGCAAACTGACTACAGCATGAGCTTCGCGTGCTTGCAAGAAATGCTGTGATGAATTTCTATAAAGAATCGATACCTTAAAGGTAACTTATTTGAATTTTGAAGTCCAGAAACGAAGTGTGGATCCTTTTGCAGACTTGTCGCGATAGCCATCAGCAAGAACGTTATGAGATGAGAAAGCTGCAAAAGCGGTGAAGTTGAAGCTGAATAGGTGAAGTGCCGAGATGCGACGACAAATATGATGACATATTTGAGTGAATATAAGCGCCGAACCACCGCGACCATGTGTAGTATGAACACATTTTGGTGTCCGATGTTAAAGGATCCAAAATGGTTCCTCACCTCCACTTGCTTGCGCTCATGAGGACGCTCATGGCAGTACTTCGTCCGATCACTATAGCGCTCCTTGCTTTGAGACGCACCTGCGCGTTTCTGATGCCGCAAGCGGAGCCGTACTTGTGAAGTGTAGCTGATGCCCCATCGGTTTGCTTACGTCACCGCCTTTGTGCTGCACGTTACGTTGCTGTCACGCAGTACCTATTTCTGTCGTCACTCCGAGGTCTTTCCGCCACTTTGCGGGAATTTTTGATATCGTGCAATGCGGTGTGTGAAATCCGTCATATTAAATTGCTGGGGTAGCTGCCGTGCACTTGCCATTGTTATCAGGCTCCCCAATAAGCGGCCTTCCATATAAAATAACCGAAGTAACAAAGCAGATTTGGTGTCACACCCGTTTAGCTCGCTGTTTGCTAACGCACCTACCATTTGGGCCTCCTATACATCGTTATATGCATAGCCTCCAGAATTTTTAACTATATTGTGCAAGCGTCGATTGCACGTCGAGTCAGCACCTTACGCGGCGATATATGCGACACCGCCAGTAGTCCGCGGAAAAACACTAGCTGCCTTTATTACGCGCTGCGCCGCATTCACAGAGCATCGCGAAACTTGTTTGCCCCAACGATAGCAGTGACTTTTGATGGAATAAACTGAGTAACTAACTGTTCATGCACCTTTCTAGTAGCCTCCGCGATTCTCCGGCAGCGCGCTGCCGGAGCTGATCGCGGAGGCTACACCTTTTTAATCCTAATTTCCTTGTATGTCCGCGGGACTGCAGTGATACAATATAAAAAGAGAGAGTACACCCGTGTGTCGCAATCTTAGTGGCGCACACTCTATTCTTCACACCGCGTTTTTTTTTCTACATTTGTCCTTTTAGAGCGCTCAACTAAGAAAATGATACGGCGTTCAGGAAAAGGCAAACACTAAACGATGCACGTCCTGTACATTTAGGAAAATAGAAAGCTGCTAAATTTGCGTTCTACACTATTACTATTTGCTGGCAGGCAATGTTCTAGCGATATGAAAGCACCTGTATCTCCAAGCAGCTTCTAAGCACCTGTGTATCGATGTATGGCGCGTGGTGTGGCGCCAGAATTGTTGATAATCCGTGATTGTGTTCAGGAAGCTTAACTTCGTACGAGGTACGGAAAGCAACGAGGGATGCAACACGCGCTGCGTAGTGCATGTCATCACGTATTAACGCAGTGCCGTCTTTTTTCATATGTCTACACGCCGCAGTAGAATTCAGTTGAATTGATTTTGTATTCGAGTGTACAAATTTAGACTTAGGGAAGAGAGGACAGAAGGCATTAACGCCTGACGGGGTCCTCCCACCTGAAGTTCTCGTGTTCTATCCCGCGTTCCTCCGGTCGTGCTTCCGGTTGGCTGACTTGTTGCGCTGAACCCACCTTCGTAGCTTAGCAGAGAATACCCGTGTAATTAGATTTAGGTGCATGTTAAAGAACCCTAGATTATCCAAATCCATCGCACCTCATATTCGTATATTGGTTTGGAACGTAAAATTATTATAGTAGCGGTTATTATGATAGCAATTATTATAGTTGCAGTTTGATTGCTTCACCTCGTGTGCGCACTGTTTGCAGCATGCGCGAGTGCGACCAGCTCTGCACTCGCGTCGGCATTCTGTCGGGTGGCGACTTCACGCGCGTCGGCGACACGGTGGCCCTGAAGCAGTCGGCCACCCAGGGCTGCACCATCGTGGTCAAGCTGACCGTGGCGCAGAGCATGCAAGACGGCTCCATCAAGGAGATCAACCGGGGCATCAAGCGCGAATTCCCCCAGTCGGTCATCGCCGAGAAGCGGGAGGTGAGCGCACGCACTCCTTACTATACACTGATAACTTCCCAAGGTACACACGCTGTTTGCTGCGACCTTGCGAGAAATGAGTTTCAGAAAGCCTCAGCAGCAGTGATGAGCGTAAGAAGCCGGCGTATGCCATGCACGGCGATAATGCTAGAAAATAATTCATTTGCGATCCCCACACATGAATAAATCGCCGTAGCCTTTCTCCCGATTAGACTGTCGACATAAATGACTGGTGTCCAATGAATACTGCGACGGGCTCATCTTTCACGCTTTGTTCTGGATGCGCAACTTCATTTTCCGGTAAGCTTTTGAGTCCTGCGCGAAGTCCTCATTTTTGCATGGCCTCCGAAATCACACCGCTGCTGTGTCGGTGTGAGATAACGTTCAGCACCAATGCTCGCTTCCTTCGGTCATTTCTGCGCAGATCTGAAGCATCCAGTTGCAGTGCTTGTGGAACCTACGTGAGCCGATTCGATTGTGCCCTCGTTTAAGTAACATTTGAATTATATTGTCGCATGCAAGGAATCCAATGAAAGGTTGAGAATGGGGTGAATCTCGACTGTCGATGTTTTCAGACAGCTGTCCCGCGAGCGCACACCGAAGATCATTATACATTTCCACCTTTCTTCTCCATGGTCATTAGCGCTGTATCGACGGTTTATTGCAAAAGATCGTGACAATGTTTTACGTTCAAGATTGAGGGAGTGAGACTAGACACACAGACGCAATATAACAGCACTAAACCAATTGCTATCTGCAAAAACCGATAAGGCACGAAGCTTTCTTCTGCTATATATGCCCACATAAACTCACAGGGTCCCTTATGTATTCGCTGAAGATGACTCCAAGGCGAATGTCATCTTCTTTTTCTTCTCAATCGATGTATTGATCCTGCCCCGTCACCCCTGAAAAGCTTTCTGCACCTAACGGGGTTCTGCACTGCCTCCAAGATCGGAGACACCTCACCTGCTTTTGCATTTCCTCCGTGATAGGACCATCCTTGACCAAGCTACGACGTCATGTGATGTTACATGACGTGACATCACAGTGACGTCATGACGTCATAATGACGTCACAGAATTTGGTGATCTGTGACGTCATCGAGACTCCATATGATGACATCATCACGTGATGCAGATTTTTTGCATGACTCGTTCCCGACGCCGCGGTACGCCGATGGTCAAATTTCGTGTTTGATGAGGCATTTATGGCTTTCGCCTTAATAAGGCTATTGTGATCGCAAAACGAACCTGCTGCCTGAGAACTAGGGCAAAGATATTGTTACGTCCACGAACGGGGTTTACTGAGACGCGACGCAGCGGTAGCCTCAGCGGCCTTGAGTTCGCACCGAGGTTATCGCTATTGCAAGGCACGTCTTCTTCCTCTTCACCTCTCTCAAGCCCAGACCCACTACACATAGGTTCACATACCCAAACTACAATTGTAACATCTCTCCGCGCGCAGACAAAGCCCACCGGGCGAGTCAAACAGTCTCTCTAGTAACGAACGGCTTTAAACGGGCAATATGTGTAAGTTCAGTCTTTGCAGCACGTCGGCCATTGGCGTGGAGGTGAGTAACGCGGTAAGTCACTTCGCTTATACGGTCGAGAACAACATAGGGTCCAACATAGTGTGCCAATAGTTTTTCACATAATCCACGTTTTCTCACTGGTGTCCAAAGCCACACGAAGTCACCGGGGTCATATGTCACGTGTCGGCGTCGATGTCGAACCGTACTTCGAGCGTTCTTGTGAAGCAAGAGTGCGCAAATGAGCGAGACGTCGGGCCTCTTTCGCACGGCACATAGTCTTGGAAATGCACAGATCATCGTGGTCTCAAAATGGCAAAATCGTGTCGAGTGTATGGCGTGGCGGTCTAGCGTAAGGAAGAAAGCAGGGACTGTAGCAGGTAGTTTCATGCTGTGCGGTGTTGAATGCATAAGTAATGAAAGGCAGAACATCGTCCCAGTTTTTGTGATCTGATGCGACGTACATGGACAGCATGTTCGTGAGAGTTCTGTTTGTGCGTTCCGTAAGGCCGTTCGTTTGAGGGTGATAGGGCGTGGAGTGCCGAAAACTTGAAGCACATAGACGAAGCATCTCTTCGACCACATCTGCCGTGAACTGGCGTCCACGATCACTAATAACGACTTTGGGAGGTCCGTGTCGGGGAATCACAAAGTGTAGCATGAAGAGGCACACGTCACGTGCAGTAGCCGATGGTGTGGCAGGGTGTGTCCAGATAAGATCGAACACGAGGTCCTGGTCACCATTCCCGATTTTGATGAAAGTTACTGTAGGTCTAGGCATTACACCCAGAACAATGGATTCGCAGTTAGTTTTGCGAAAAAAAAATTTTGTTCGCCTGCAAAAAAAAAATACAAATTTTGGCCGCAAAAAACGCTTTTCCACCAATTTCGCGATTTTTCAATTTTGAGCGCACCTAGGGAAAAAACGGTGCACTTCTTCGTCACAATATTTATTCCCCTTAAATAACAAGTGAAATACAATCTTATGAGTCCAATATTTTCCTTGCTTGTCGAAGCACGTTTGACGAAAAAAATCACAAACTTGGCAAATTGCACAAAATACCTGTATTTCAGGAATTTATTACTGCAAGCAAGTTAAAGTGAGGATGATAAAAATCGGCACATATTAACTTTGATACTTTCGCTCTTTTTTGAAATAATTTGCGTGGTTTTATCGCGCTCCGTTTTACTCGATAAGTGGGCTGAAATGTAAGTGATTTACCAAAAACGCCGAAATTTGAAAATAATTTTCTCAAAAAGGCCATTTTTAATTTTTTTTTAAATCCCTCTGATTGAAGTCAAGGACGTCGTCTACCATTCTGCAGAAAAAAACGTTGAATTATTTTGGTTGCTAACCAGTTATAGTGCGTCAAATGTGACCATGCCAGCCTAGCGGCCGCGTCGTTCGTTATGTGCTGAAACTCGGATATAAGTGGTTAAAAATACTTCTACATGACATATTTACAAATCAGCAGCTCCACACCAACAAATGCGCAGCCAGGTGTCATGGTTCAGCAAGCTTTGCCTTGCGATCAGCCGCTTGACAAACCCGCAGCAGCGGCCGCTCGATGCTGCGAGCACTCACATTACATGAGTGCCGCTTCGACTGCGGATGAGCTCCGCTTGCGCGCCAAACTACGCTCAGAGGACAAACGAGAGAAGGAATGCATCACTGTGAAAGTTAAGAGCCGTTAAGTGGCAACAAATGTCATAATATGCAACGAAAACACTGCCGGCAATTTCCCAGTGAGCGCCTGAAGTAGTGCGCTCATGTGTTGCTTTCTCTCTTCTGATGGCCTAAAGATAATTAGGTTCATACTATGAGCAACATATGAGACACAAAAAAAGCCATTGACATCTAAAGAAAGTTTGTCATACGTGCTTCCGATGGTGGAACAACTCAAACTGCAGCTGTTCGTCACGTGCCAGAACACTTGTGTCAGCCGGCTGTGAAAAGAAGTGTGTCCAAGTCATGTGCTTCATTAAAGAACCGTTTTTACAATACTGTAGTGTTGTGCGTCCGCAGATAGAATATTCAACGCACGTCGAGCGTTTATCACGATATTTTGCGGCTTCGAGCATAACAGCAGGTAAAAAAAATACATGCGTGCTGTACTGAAGGCGCTCACTGGGAAATTGCCGGCAGAGTTTTCGTTGCATATTATGACATTTGTTGGCACTTAACGGCCTTTAACTGTCACAGTGATGCATTCCTTCTCTCGTTTGTCCTCTGAGCGTAGTTTGGCGCGCAAGCGGAGCTCATCCGCAGTCGAAGCGGCACTCATGTAATGTCAGTGCTCGCCGCATCGAGCGGCCGCTGCTGCGGGTTTGTCAAGCGGCTGATCGCAAGGCAAAGCTTGCTGAACCATGACACCTGGCCGCGCATTTGTTGGTGTGGAGCTGCTGATTTTGCTGATTTGTAATTATGTCATGTACAAGTATTTTTAACAACTTATATCCGAGTTTCAGCATATAACGAACGACGCGGCCGCTAGGCTGGCATGGTCACATTTGACGCACTATAACATGTTAGCAACCAAAATAATGCAACGTTTTTTTCTGCAGAATGGTAGACGACATCCTTGACTTCAATCAGAGGGATTTAAAAAAACTTGAAAATGTTCTTTCTGAGAAAATCATTTTTAAAGTTCGGCGTTTTCGGTAAATCACTTACATTTCAGCCCACTTATCGAGTAAAACGGAGCGCGATAAAACCGCGCAAATTATTTTAAAAGTGAGCGAAAGTATCAAAGTTAATATGTACCAATTTTTATTATCCTCACTTTAACTTGCTTGCAGCAATAAATTCCTGAAATACAGGTATTTTGTACAATTTGCCAAGTTCGTGATTTTTTTCTTCAAAAGTGCTTCGACAAGCAAGGGAAATAATAGATTCATAAGATTGTATTTCACCTGTTCTTTAAGGGGAATAAATATTGTGACGAAGAAGTGCACCGTTTTTTCTCTAGGTGCGCTCAAAATTCAGAAATAGCGAAATTGGCGGAAAAGCGTTTTTTGCAGCCGAAATTTGTACATTTTTTTTCAGGCGAACAAATTTTTTTTTCGCAAAACTAACTGCGAATCCATTGTTCTGGGTGTAATGCCTAGACCTACAGTAATGTTCATCAAAATCGGGAATGGTGACCGGGACCTCGTGTTCGATCTTATCTGGACACACCCAGTTCAGTCGTCTCGCAATATCGTGTCAGATGATCGGTGCACACGACGATCCAACGATTTCCATTGGAGGACCGCGGAAAGGGACCAAGAAGATCAATTTCAACTTGCTCAAATGGAGTTCTTGGTTGTGGCACAGGGTGTAGTCGACCAGGAGGAGTACTTGTAGGACGCTTGCGACGTTGACATAAACCCCGTTTGTGGACGTAACATTATATTTAATATGCAAGTCAGACCAGCCATTCCTCAACATATACGAACCGCACTTTTGATCCCGGTATCTGTCTGTCTTGCTCTGAGAGCGACCAGTATTCGCAACTTGCAGCTTCGGTTCATTAGTTCGAAGCTTCGACGATTTGAACCACTGAAACCACTTAAAATTCCTGGGGATGCCACGATTTGAGCGAATCGAGTTCATGTGAAGCCTACAGCGAGTTGCAGCCAATACCGATTTCTTAAGGTGAAAGCCTTAGATGCCTCATCAAACGAGAAAATTGACCAGTCGGTGTCAGCGTCCTGCCGCGTCGGCGTCAACACGAGTGAGGCAAAAATTCACCATCACTTGATGACGTCACCATAGAGGTCATCCCGATATCACAGATTGCCAAAATTTGTGACGTCATTGTGACGTCACTGACTCCGTATGATGACATCAACACATGCCATTGTCGTTTGGTCAAAGGTGGGCCGATCACGGAGGCACTGCAAAACCAGGTCAGGTGCAGAAAACTTCAGGAGGGGCCCGGGGGAGCATTAATACGTCGACTGAGAAGAAAAACAAGACGGCTCTCGCCTTCAAGTCGTCTTAGGGGAATGAAATAAGGGACCTGTGCGTTGTTCTTTTGAGCCAAGCCTTACGAGGTAGATGTACGTCTTCGTGCAAATTAAGTAGTTGTGCGAATGTCAAAGGCATCCCAGGCACGCCTACTACACTGGCGTGTAAAGCGCAGCTCATGGTCTGACGTAACGTCGGCACTCACATTAGAGCAGCGACGTTAGTTTCATCGCAATGAATCGCACGCTACATTGCGATTATGTGTGTAAGTAACGGTCGTCGGCGTATTCGCGCAACACTTGACTATAGCTTGCGGAGTCATAGGCGCACATGGGTAATGTTTACTGCAGTGTTATGAAACTGGATAGCCAACACTACGAGCACAATTGGCGCTGCCCCGACAGGACGCTTGTGTAAGGTCTTTTTTCTAAGCGGTTTACAGTGCTGGCGTGGCTCTGTAGGGGAGCACTCGACTGCCGTGCGGAATTCCCGAGTTCGATTCCGGCTCTATATTCTTCCATCGGGATTCTTCGCTCATCAGGGCTTCTTAAAGCTCTCGCGTCGCTTATCGGGGCTTCTTGAAGCTATCGCGTTAAGGTTTCAAATCTGTCCTCGCTCATCATAGGTTGATGTAGACTGTGAATCGCCTGTGGCACATGCGACCACGGGCCGTGTTACGCGGGTACGTGCCAGCCACGTGTGGCGCATATGCGACCACGCGTATGTTAACATACCCGTGGTCGCATATGCGCCACACGTGGCTGGTGGAAAGGCTTTCATGACGTACGCTACAGAGAAGTCACGTTATTCATGTGATGACCTGCGAATCGCGTTCGTCATTCACTCATGTGCTCCTATGCCAATTTTGTCATATGCGTTAAGGTGACGACCACGAGAGCGCCAAGGCATAGGCGGTGAGATAGATAGATAGATAGATAGATAGATAGATAGATAGATAGATAGATAGATAGATAGATAGATAGATAGATAGATAGATAGATAGATAGATAGATAGATAGATAGATAGATAGATAGATAGATAGATAGATAGATAGATAGATAGATAGATAGATAGATAGATAGATAGAAGGGGTCCGCTCTATGCACGGCTGGTGCAGAAGCCTAGCTCCGGTCCCAGCCGCAAATAGTCGTACCGTGCACGTGTCAACGTCCCCTTCCCGTAGCGCGAGTCATCTCAGCTACGACGGGTTCGGGCGAATAAGGCAACAGGCTAGAACAACAAACACTTTATTGCTACTCTAGCAATAACGCGCAAATGTCGCGTAGAGGGATAGTCCGCTCTAGTAGAAAACGAAGGGTAACGCTTACACCTTCGGTCGATGTTCGGCTCGCGGAACTTGGGGCGGTGAGGTGGTACCTCGCAGGTCAGCAGAGCAAGAGAGGTCGTCTCCCCGTCTGCTCGGTTGTTTTATTCACCTCCCGTGTCCATCCCCACTGCGAGGATTGTTTCCCTCGCAGGGCGAGTTCCCTTTCCCGCGAGCCGGGATGCGAGGATTGGCGCGAGGAGCGGCGGGAAAGAAGGGGTTGTCCGAAAAGGGCGACGGTGCTCCTCTCCTAGTGGTCCCTTGGCTCCCGCCGTCAGTTCGCGATCGCGCCAGCCTTAAGGAAAGGAAATGGGCGCGCGTGCTCTCCCACAAGATAGATAGATAGATAGATAGATAGATAGATAGATAGATAGATAGATAGATAGATAGATAGATAGATAGATAGATAGATAGATAGATAGATAGATAGATAGATAGATAGATAGATAGATAGATAGATAGATAGATAGATAGATAGATAGATAGATGACAGAACGGCGAAAGTGCCTTTGGTTAGCTAAGAAATGACTTTTAGCTAAGAAAATAACTAAACGCTCTGCCTGTTCACGGAAGGGTGCCATGCTGCTCGGGATTTTTATCTAAAGTTGATCGTAACATCATACCAGTCAGTGGCAATGTGCAGGAAATCACGAGCGAAAGGAGCCACCAGTACACTAAAAATATATTGTATAAAGTCGGCCAGAGTATCTTGAATGGTACATCACAATGGTGGCACCATCGCAACTGAAGCGTCATAATATTTGACAGCTTTAATGCTACGCACGGTATGCCATATGAGGGCTTTTATAAGTTTAACACAGCGATTTCATCCGGCAAATGGCGAACGGGAATTCCCACTCGCGCGCAAAACGCTCCCACAGCCGCGTGGTGCAAGTGATCGGAGGACATTATATAGCCCCAAACGCGTACAGATGTGACGGAGCCTGAGCGGCCTCCTCGAGTCGCACGCCTGAAATGGAATTAGCGGCGCCAGCACTTTCGAAAGAAAAAAAGGGAAATGTCCAACGTCGTGTCGAGATTCCGACCTTACGGTGCTGTCTTGCCATTTCCGCTGTGTAGTTTCTAGTGCGCGAGCGGTCAAAAAAGAGAAATCGGCGCACCGGTGTGGTAGTATAGTATAGCCAGTGGTTGTTTATTTAAAGAAATATAAATCCTTTAAAGAGGGGAACAAAAATAAAATGCTAATCGCACTGTGACGGTCTTACGACAGGGGGTTGAACACAATGTCAGCTAGCGTTGCCATTTGAAAGAAGGCCTCTCCCATATTCCATATTTTATACATGGGTTGCTGATCGAGATTTGACGTCACGTTTCGAAAGATATATCGAGACTGATCACGAGAATGACTAAAATCTGGACGCCGATTCTGAAATGTACTGTATTTGTTCCATGGTTATGTCTTAGCATATATGGTGACCGCATGGGGTGCCTCATCACGAAGAAAATGCTTGACACCATTAACGTCTGTGAAGCTCATACTTACTAAGAAAACTTTATAAAAATATATAGGACGAAGACAGTGATGGGCGGGCCGGACACTAGCGTGAGGTGCCCGGGCCGCATGCGGCTCGCAGGCCGTGTGTTGAGACCCCTGCCGTAGAGCAACCAGCTTACGAGGCCCGACTGCTTGAAATGCGCACAGTAAACATGAATGCCCCCTACGCGTGAAAGAGACCACGCGGCCACACGAGTGCCTTAGTGTTGTCGGCCTGCGACCCATGTATAACAGAAAATTACGTTTTTACCGGCTACCGGAGCAGTTTACGGCGGTGGCAGAGCGGGCAACGACATCCAACGGCATTTTTTTTAAACTACAAAACATTTGCAAAAATTTTCACTCGCTTCAGTGCTCTCATTGAAACAAAACTACAAAACAGGATATCAGCGTTGCAGACCACGTATGATCCACCGGTGTCCCGTAAAAACGTGAGTGGTAAGAATTGTCTACAAAGAAAACTAAAATTCTCGAATAGCAGCCTCTACAACTCCTGGCATACTTGACCGATTCGAAAAAGTTTAGTGGCACGGATGTGACGTCGTTCTATGATCACTTAGAGGTGCGATGGTTGTTTCGCGACCCCGTTGAGGACGTTTATACTATGATACGGAATGCTGTCTCTGCGCGTCTTGTCTGTGCAGGATCAGATGCGCTACCGCCTGAAACCGAACGCCGACTACCCCCTCATCTGGAGTGAGGTGATCTTCAAACTGCACACGCTGCAGCAGGAGATCAAGTTCGAAGACTTTCTGGTCAACGACACCTCGCTCGGAGAGGTCTTCATCGGTTTCGCGCGCGAGCGCAAAATGGTGGACTTTGGCGAGAACCAGGTCCGCTACTTCGAGAGGGACCAGCCTGCCACTGTGGTCATGATCCCGCCTAATTAAATGCGCACGCGTTATATAGTCGAGTGGTGTGCTCCAATGGTGACAGTTGTGTGACCTGATATGGTCATCACGTTTGATTAATGCTAAACGAATGCCGACCTCAGTGGCGTAGCGGCTATGGCGCTGTGCAGTTACAACTGAGGTCGCGGATTCAATTCGGGCACCGTATTTCACTTGTGTTTTGATACATACACATTTATATTTAGTACGCGCGCACCTTTTACTACTGACGATTAATTCTTTTGCTGATATTTCGCTTCACCTTGCTCGATAAAAGACGAGCATATTTACGAACTATTGTTGTCTCATCTTTTGCAGAAACCATGTAAACAACTGTTTTTTTTTCGTATCTAGCCTTTGATGTTTATTATTAAGTTTGGTTTTACGTTTGTGATATACTATTTCTGACCTATTGTGTTTGTAATTGCCTCAAAGTAGAAATAGTGCTGCTGTCCGCGAATATAATTTGTAATATCTCTTGCTATTTAATATGAACATATAGGGTCCCCCTGTACCATGTACATAAGTAATAAAGAAATGCGCATTGCCGCTACGTGTATTCCTGACGAAGATAGGACACCCGCGAAACGGTTGGCAGGTGCTTTACCTACGTTCCTTCATTGAATAGGACGTTCTTGCGGGCTAGTTGGTTCATACTTTCAATGAGGGTATAGCTGCGGAAGAAAAAAAAAAAACAGACGGAAGGAACGAGCAAGACACCGCAGGTGCAGACTGTCAACTGTTAATTCTTTGAAATCAAGGCACAAGCATTTTTCACACAAACTAAGCACGTGACCACATAGTCACAAGTACACGTGCCGGTAAACATGAAAAATTCTGCAGGCTGTCGCAAAGGTTGCTAACGAATGAACGTGAGGTAAAAATAATATATGCATGAAGGCCGTACAAGAATAACCGTGCGAAGAACCTTTTAAGAGAATAAATGAAGTCAACAGAGTGTCAAAATGATGTGCAACAAGGATGGCACAATGATTATATCAAAAGATGTAGAGGTGAATGCGAATAAACTGAAAACGTGCAACTTGTGAAAAAGCCATGAACATTTGAGTTATCAAACTGGTTCCGAGATTTATTTTTTAATCTTTTTTAATAGGATCGGTATGACGTCAATGGTTGTAACAAACACAGAACAACATGACCGCTCTGAAGTTGCAAAGTTAAATTGCTACGTGTTGGTTCAAAATGTAACGCAAAATGTGAAGTAACATAGAAGAAATTTGAGAGCGAGCGCAGTTATTTGCAGCGCCACCGCCCGGGATTGAACAAAAACGTAAAGTACTGGCCTCCGAGATTATCGCAAAGACGAGACTTGAAACAAGATTTCACATTTTACGTTACTTTTGCTAGCAATACGTAGCAAAAGAAGCTAGTTTTAAGAAAGAAAGTAAATAACCAACGCAGCTATAAAAGGTGACACTAAGAATAAAAACCCACCATCTACAGCTGCGATTCGAACCCGGGCCTTTTGAGTGGGAAGCGGGCATTCTACCTCTGCACCACTTTGCCGGAGCCGCGCGCAACTCTTAAACGATGACACATTGCAGACTACCGATCGCAGCGCTGCAGGCGGATTGACCCTGTTTGGGCTTCACTTTCCGTACATTGCTGCTGCGGCCGTTCCGAGCACTCCCCTGTTCTAGTACACTCTAACAGAACATACCGCGCTGAAGTTGCAAAAGTTCCAGGTGATATGGAATGCCTCGACAATATAACTTTCGGTCTGATCACTGGATTTGAACAATAAAAGTTGTCTTTTCAGATGTCTATGTGCAAGGAATATTTTTGAAGGAAAGGAATTCTGAAAGCTCATTTTATTGTTACAATGTTCAGCGAAGGTGCCTCCTGATTTGCTTTTTACATTCCAGTTACGCTCACGTCCCCTTTCAATAAAAACTCCCGGTTTATCCAAAGTAGGACCTGTCACGTTTGAGGGTAACTGCATACACCACCCCAGTTGGTGAATTTTGTCGTGCTTCATTGATCACAAAGGCCAACCCTTGTTGCTTTGTGTCATCAAAGGGCACACACTGCTGAATTTATGGGTCTGATCGGTGAAGATTTCGAGGTGGCCACATCCGGACAATTTTGCTTAAACCTTCAAGGTGCACGCTTTTCAGTGACTTATAAACAGCATGTCGCTTCTGTTTTTCCGGAAGGAAGTCGGCCTGCCTGAAATTCATTCTGATATTCAGTAACCGCTCGCCACTTTTTTAATGTCATGCGAGACACTACGAATAAATATAATAATTGTTGAGGTTTAATGCTCCAAAACCAGGATACGATTATGAAAGACGCTGTGGTGGAGCGCTCCGGAAACGATGAATGTAGGGTATAACCTGGAGTTTATCTTTTTTGGTGGTGTCTGTTTTGTGCACCTATTTTCTACAGGAGAGATTCATGCGTGCCTTTGAACTTTTGAAGGTATCCAACCGAAAGAAAGCGCTGCACTTGCCGAGTAAAGATGGCTTCCATGTTACACTCGCATGATTTTTTGAAGGCCAGGCTAGGACTACGTTAGCGCACTTAACAAGCTTGGAATGCGTGCTTTCAAACGGAAGCACCGTCTTTTTCGTCCTCGGATTTTAGGCTCAACAGATGTGTTTGGCATCGAAATGAAGTTTCAATCCAGGAAGCATAGGCGATTTTTTTTGGCCAACTCGTGAGATAAGGTGAGACCTCAAAAAGTAAATTCACACAACTGTCGTATGGAAATCACGGCTTCGCTAACCTGTGCGGACAAATGAAGTATTGTGAGGTGATCATCTACATAGCGGGAAATGTGCGAAACGTGATAATCAATGTTCTATCCGCTCATCAAGCGCTGACAAATGTTTATCGCAAAGTACAGGTGCGACAGTGGACCCAATACAAATCCCGGCCTTCTGCATATAACTACTACTAAATTAATGACAGGGGAGCTTCGATAAAAATTTAACACTTGAATAAAGCGCTCTGCGCTCACCCTTGTCGTATTTCGGAAGCCTGCTTCACCAGTATATTGAATTTTTTGTATGATTGCCGGGAACAAACACCATACGGAATCGAGTAGAAGAGATTTTTCATGTCGATTGAAAACCCTGTGTTAGCCGTTGCAAAGCTTTCGTTCAAGTGCTTGATAACTTCACTGGAACTGCGTAGTAGAAATAGGTCTTTGCCGACTATTTTTTGAAGGTTACACTGTCTCAGTTGTCCTGTTGCCAAGTGTCTTTCTTTAAAACGATGGCTCGCATTGGGCAGCCCGACGTGTGGGTCTGACCGCTGAGGTTTTTGAGGAGGCCAGTTGCTTTACTCCAGACAATCTTGCTTAAACCTTCAAGGTGCACGCTTTTCAGTAACTTGACAGCAAGACTTTTCGGGGTTTTTTTTTCGGAAGGAAGTGGGTCTGCTTGAAGTTCTTCCTTACATATCAGTGGCCTTTCAGCCAAAGGTGTCGGCAGGCACAACGACAAAGCCGCCTGCATTGTCTGCCTGTAAGATGGTGAGGTCATTATCTTTGAGGTAGCTCACCGCGTTCATCATGAGCAAGGTCTTTTTCCTGGCTGTCCACTTACAGTGCTTTGCAGACTCCTTCACCGATAACACAATACCGCACTTTCTCCGGAACAAGCTGGCCGACTCGTCGCACTATGGCCGAAAGCTCGAGGGAAAACTTCGGCCTTTTTTCTAGGATCTTCTGCACGTCCTCAGGCAGAACAGCATTTTCAAGAAAGGTGACGGGGCTACCAGGCAGGAATTTTCGACATTTGTGTGGAAGAGCGCACCTCGCACGTTCATGCCATAGGAACTCTGCTGCGTTCGCAGCTAGCTTGATGTGTCGGAAGAGCTGGACAACCATATATCGGTTCATACTTTGAGGGACGTTGAAACGGCGGGGAAAAAAACGAAATAAGGTGGGAGGAACGAGCAAGACTCCACAGGCGCAGACTGCCAGCTGTTTATTCTTGGAAAACAAAGCGCGAGGATCTTTCAACCAAGAATCTGAGAACTTGACCACATCGTCACAAATACGCGTGCCGGTAAACATGAAAAAGAATTGTGAAGACTGTGTCAATGGTTCGAGAAATCCGGCAGGAAGCATATATGGTTTCTTCACAGATCGCATACGCTGACATAACGGTGGACGGAGCGACTGAAGACCGATCCAGTAGTATCGACGCCGTACATGGTCGTATGCCCGAGTTGCTCCAAGGTGACCGGCAGTAGGTACGTCACACGGGTTGCTAGTAACGCTGGAACGTGGTTGAGAAGCTGGGACTAGAAGTAGTTGACGTCCATTGGTGTCGACATTGTGGCGGTTGAATGTGCCGTCCATAAGCATGAACAGGCGAGTGGACGGGTTGGGTGTTGCGGAACGAATCTTTTGAATAAGGTCACATAGGACTGGATCTCGACGCTGCTCGCCATGGATGTGGCTTAAAGAAGAGAGCGAGAGTTCACATGCTGGTGCTGCATCCAAAGTCTCGGGAGGGTCCAATGGATTACGAGTCAAGTGGTCAGCGGCGTGGTGCAATAGGTCAGATTTGTAGAAGACAGAGTAGTCATATTCTTAGAGTCGAAGCGCCCAGCGACCAAGTCGCCTAGTAGCATCCTTCAATGACGAAATCCTGTAGAGTACCTGGTGATCGTTACTGACGGTAAAACGCCGATCATGTAAGGAGGAAGCAGAATTTGACCGTCCCCCAATCAAGAACACGGCACTCCTTTTCGGTGAGTCAGTATTTCCAATCGACTGGGGAGTGGGATCCGCTGGCATACACAACGCGGCCATGTCAATTCCGATGCTGGACCGATTCTTTGACCACTGGCGTCGGTGCGGACTTCTATTGGGGCAGAAATGTCGAAATAGGCCAGAACAGGTGGTGTTGTCATGAACCTGGTGTGGGTGGTGAACGCCGTAGCCAGTACATGGTCCCAGGAAAACGGGACACCTTTGTTCAGTAAGTCTTTTAGAGGACGTCCGATTTGTACGAAATTCTTCACAAAACCTCGGCACTGTTAGCACAGGCCTAGAGAGCTGCGAACTTCCTTAGTGTAGGTGGGAACGGTAATTTCCTGCACGGCTCGAACTTCATCAGGGTTGGGGCGAACACAAACGAGTCGACGAGATGTCCCAACATCGTAAGTTGCTGTCGGCCGAAGTGACACTTTGACGAGTTCACTTGCAGGCCGACGTAGCGAAAAACAAAGGATTAGGAAAGGCGGTCGAGGTGTGTTTCAAAGGTTGGCGAAAGTACTACCCCATTATGAAGATAGCAGAGGCATATGGACCACCTAAATCTGTGCAAGATGGTACTTGAGTTCTGTAAAGAACTGTAGTGGATGTGACGCGTTCTCAAGGTGTGCAAGAGGGTGCGTTTAACGCGCGTGTTACAGGGTGCCATCATTCGCTGAAAGGTGGCCATTTACATCTACCCTGTGAAGACTGAGCTGCCGGGCATGGTCGGGCTCGCCCTAAGTACGCAATTTCTGCAGGAGCCGCGCAGCCCCGAGACAGCATACCACAATACGGATGGCGCATTGCTTCTCCGCTTGAGCCGCGATCGTCGGACTTGCTCGCACGCTTTCACTCGCACATATAACATAGGATGCCTGATGCAATGTTTATGGTCTGTGGACTTTATACGGAACCTCAAGGCGACGACAAAAATGTGCCCGGGGTGTCCAAAAAAATGCTTTCGCAGTTAAAAGTCAGTTTCGCCGAAGAACCAATGAATACGATAACAACAAAGTAGAATGTTATACGAAGTAAAACCATTAAAGTAAGGATAACATCTAACTTCTTTATGATTCGATACGGCTTAACTCCACAAAACGCGGGCGTAGGGGAACAGGGGGGCTCCAGGGACGAAGCTGTTTTCGTACTGTTTATCGCTTGAACGCGAAGCGGGGGAACACAGCACGAATAAAGATTTGAGCCGTCTGCTGATTTCTGTCGAGATAGCGTGACCGCACCTGTTTGATCGAAGTGCACTGTTCCCATCGACACGAGGAGCGCCATGCCGATGATGATGTAGCTCAGTATAAGGTAAAAAACGTGATCGGCCGTAGCGGCAGAGATCGTTGCTGTTTCGGCATAACGTGTCAAGTGGTCGACACAGAAGATAATCCAACGGTTTCCACTGATAAGGCTCTAGCATGTCAACGCCGACAATCTCGAAGCGAAAACACGTAGGTGTGATGGGATGGAGAAGTTCCAGCTGTGTACTGGATGGACGTTTGTACATTGGCAATTTTCACAACTGGCGACGTTGTGAGTACGCCACGAGCTCGTTGTAGGCACAAGCATTCGCACACCCAGCAGCAACAGAGGGATGTCACACGGCTTTTTCGACGGTCGTCAATGTGCCGTCCCAAACCTGCCAAGGTCATTTGAGGTCAAACGCATTCCCTGATACTTATGGCTAGCGCCATAAAGAACAAAAAAAAAGAAGCCGCGGGGCTGTCAAGAGGGCAAATCCTTTGATGTCGGGCACTGAATCACGTACACGAGGATTGCACATAAATGCTAACGCCAGAGTGTGCGACACGAGAGCACTGACGCGCTATGCGGCAACTTCCGGTATGAAGTCCAAGTTCATATGATCTCGCCGCGCATTGTATGTTCTACCGCGGGTAAAAGCGCGCGAGCGGGGGCGACGAACGCGGCCGAAGCAGAGTTCAAACGAGCCGCCCCATTCCCGTCGCTCGGAGGGTGCATGCGATAACATCACCCCGCTCGAGAGGCCTGCCGTCGAAGCAGACAGGAAACGCTCCGCCCGTCTTTAACGAGCCTTAAAAGACGCGAAGACGCGAGGGGGGGGGGGTAGTGTCGCACGAGGAGAAAGTTTGAACTTTGAATCTAATGGTGAATTCCATTGGCGGATTCGGAGTGGCCGACGAACTCTACGCCGGAGCACTCCACTCCGTGGAGAGCATCCGTAGGAAATCTGCCAATGGAACACAAGCGCCCTCGCCAGAGCAAACGGTAGGGGGCGCTAGCGCACATCTGCTTCGCAAGCGGCCAGCATTCCTCGCGGTTCGCGAAGTTTTCGCTTTCACAGGCGCCAGCGGAGAGAACGGGCGCGGTCGGACAACGCATTTCATCTCACACGCGGTACGCCACGCTCTGCGCACGCGCGGGGAGCTTGCAACTTCCGGTCGAATCCGCCGCTTTTCGCGGAGCAGAGAGAGCTGCTCCGTGGAGTGGATCTGGGGCCCGAGCTGCTCCAGATCTGCCAATGAAACATACAGGGAGCACTCTCAATCCGCCAATGGAACAGACTTCCTCCGTATGGAGCAGAAAAACTGCTACCGGAAGTGCTCCAAATCTGCCACTGGAATTCACCATAAGGGCGCGGTCGCGATCGCTGGCGCGGACGCTATCTAGAAAGCCATCACAGCGGGCGGCTCGTATACCCTTCTACGTGCTGCGCTCTCAACGCGAAGTGACTATGCGGAGAGCATCGCTCCCTGGAGCGGCCGTATTATCTTACACCAGCGTTTTGTAGTTAGGCGAGATCGGATACAAAACAGTTAGCTGCCAGCCTCACTTCGTGTAACACTACAATTTGTTGCTATCGCATTCATTGCTTCGCCGTTGCGGTGAAACTGTGACTATTTTCAGCGATAGAGCGCCACGCTGCTAGAAGGCCGTGCGCTATATATAGTATACGCTATCCTTATTTGTGCGCAGAGCCACTGTTAATATTGTTTGATGATACAAAATAACTCGTGAGCAGCCACTTGATGCTTTCCAGCTTTACGGCGACGTTTCGATGGAAGCGGGCAGAATGCAGGTCGCTGTTCAATGCGTATAGAATCTTTGGCCTAAACATCTCTTTCTCTGTTCCATAAGGCCCGACTTAAAATCAAGAGTACCGTATCACCTTCCTTGTAACCTTGAGACACTATGCATGATCGACTTCGCCTCGACGCAGCATTCAGCAGTAGCTGCATGTGCAGTCTCGGTTTGACTATACTATAACCCATAATATGACGACTGTGGTGTATTAGAAACTGTAGAACACATTTTGTTACATTGCTGGAGGCACACAGAGAAGAAAGAACTTGTCTCCAAAGCAGACTGGCCGCACCGACGCCGCATTCCGTATGTTCGTGCTGCATGATGGCATCTTCTATAGCCGCAATGTCAGCATTTAACACCCTGAGCTCCTGCTTGTTTTTCCTCGTCATCTACGGCCCGTCATACTTGAGCAACTTCACGGTGCACCGACGGCGGGGCATCTCGGAGTTTCGCGCACGTACGACTGCATGCGACGTCGATTGTTCTGACCTGGCATGTATATGCCGCTCTGTGCGTCGTTATGTTGCTATCCTTGCGACCTATGCCAACGCCGTAAAAGACCTCCTCTGCCGCCTCCTGAATACCTTCACCCAATTGAAGTTCCCTCTGAACCATTCGATTGCGCCGGAGTTGATCTGCTTTGCCCTATTCCGATGACGACTCGGGGAAATAAGCGGATTGCCGGAAAAGCTGTATACAGATTATGCGACACGTTACGCCATAACGAAGGCCATGCCAACTAGTTGCCTCACTGAAGTCGCGAATTTTCTTCTTCATGACGTCGTCCTCCTCCACGGTGCATCTCGACAGCTGCTGTCGGACCCCGGTCACTCTTTCTTGTCCAGAGTTTTCGACGACCTACTTAGATCTTGTGCCACCGAACACAAGCTGCGCACCGCCTACCACCCACAAACTAATGGGCTTGCTGAACATCCTAACCACACGCTCACAGAGATGTTTCCGATCAGGGGCGTAGCAAAGGGGAGGGGGGAGGTTGTGGGGTTCAACTCCCCCCCCCCCCACCAACGAAAACCTTCAATTTTACATGCGTATATATACACGCACGCATACATACGCACGCACGAACATACATAAAGTATGGCTTGAACCCTCCGCCCCCCGAAAAAAATTTCTGGCTGCGCCCTTGCTTCCGATGTATGTCTCTAAAGACCATGGCGACTTCAACACCATGTTGGCCTATGTGACTTTCGCGTACAATTACTCATGGGCATGACACCGCGGGACTTTCGCCTTTGTATGTGTGTGTATGGTCGCGAGCCCAGCATTGCCGTTCGAGACCATCTTGCCTTCCGTACGATGCGCTACGCTCAGCGACGCCAGTGACCGAGCTCACATGGCTCGTTTAGTCGCCCGATCAGGTCTCTCCACGTCGCATCGTAAGATGAAGTTTGCCTCAGGCGATTGGGTGCTCCTCTGGTCCCCATGTCACCGTGTAGGCCTCTCCGAGAAACTTCTGTCCCGCTAAGCAGGACCTTACCAAGTCTTGAGTAAAGTTAGCGGCGTGAACTATACGAGATTGCGCCGTTGCACTTCGATTCCTCATCAAGAACGCCAGCTGTTGACACTGTGCATGTTTCGCGGATGAAACCCTACACGCTATATTTCTCTGGCACTTCTTCGCCGGACTTGCGCCGAGACGGCGCTACAACGCCCGGGGGTCCTGTTACGGAGAAATGAAGTGAAGGAAGACGAAGAGATGAAAAAGAAAGCTGACTGGCATGCGAGTGCGAGTGCGAGGTCAGCCGTCTTGACTCTTATTACTGTTGTTTCCTGTAAATACAGCTTGTATATACGCAAACAACCCTGCAACAATATGTTCAACTTCCCAAGCACCACCAGATCACAGGAAAATACTTGGCATGTCTTCTCCATCTCAGCAACGTGAAACTTTAAAATATCTGTTCAAATTTCTCGAGGACATTAACTTACTTAACCTGCAACGTGTGTTACATCACAACCATTAAGTTCTCACTTCCATATACCATGATCATATATTTTGCGCCTTTCTTTCATTTTATTTTCCTGTCCTCCTGCTCCTAGGGCCTTTCTGTCCTCAGTCCCCTTCTAGAGGAATAGTAGCTTGTAGGCGCATGTATATACGCCGGCATAATTATCTGTTCTTCAATAAAGAGCTTTCTTTCTGTCTCTGCCTCTCACTTGCGGCAACATTCTTCGTTGGGCTTCCGGAGGTTTGCTGAAGCAATGGAAGCTTCTAATTTTAGGGGCGAAGCTCCTTAGGGTGTGGGTCTGTCCCTCCTCTGTAGTATGTAGTAGTAGTAGTAATAGTAGGTAGCCACCTCTAGTTCTTGGAGTGTTCACCAGATGGCGCTGTCATAGCCACCTCTAGTTCTCAGAAAGATCCCTTCACATATGGCGCGTGTCATTGGTGGAAGGCAATCGTTCGATTTAGTGCGGCGACGTATGCTAGGGGGACCGTTGTAATGAAGGGACCCCGTAAACCAACAGTACAATAAAAGTTTGATGTTTAATATATATACGGTGTTTCTCACGTGTTTACTTGATCATATACTGGGCGAATTACTCGAGTATTCACGGTTTTCCGATGATTTCCTCCGGAGCTTCGCCCCACTCATCATCATTCACCTCGTGGATATGCTGTGGATTTTTGAACTATAAGCTTCTCTCTAATCAACACGACGCTTTTAATGCCGAAGCATTTCTATACCGGCTCATCTTGATAACTGAGTCTCCCGTGCATGCCTCTGTCGCGTAAGACGAATCACCATGAGGAACTAATATACATATAACATAAAAGTAGTTTTCTTGGCGGTGCTGGGTTTCGAACCTAACGGCCTGGCGTTCAGAAGGCGAATGTCCATTGGCCTACACAACCACGCTTGGAGAACGCGAATGTATCTGAACCATATGAATTTGTTGTACCGGCGCTACAAAGCAAATGTAAAAGGAGATGACTTTTCATTAAGGCCATCGTGGGAATATTTCGTAGTGTTATAATGAACGTGTATCGGAATATGGGCCGAAACCGATCTCAGCTGTCATTCGTTCCAACGAGCGCGCAGGTTTGCTTCCATGGTTGGCAGAGCGATAGAGAGAGAGATAATTAAAACGAGAGAAAGGCAGGGAGGTTAACCAGAATTGTAGCATCCGATGAAAACAATACGGCGTTCGAGGTGCACACCCAACATTATCAAACCGACGCGCAGTTTTCAGCACGCGCGATACACAGTGCGATCGACTCCGCACGACGAGAACGACGCAAGCCGACCGGAAGTGGCGGCACAGACCACGTGGTTGCGCCGAGACGTCAGAGAGAAAAAAAATGAAGAAAAAAACTCCGCCGGCGCTCTTGGCGGAGCCTCGCTCCTCTGCGCTCCCTCCGTCGACTCGCTGCTATCTTTCCGCGCGCTCGCGGCGTTGAGTTGAGGGAGAAGCTGCGGAACGTGATCTCTATAATTTGGTAACACCACTTAGACTGACGGATTCGAAAAATTTTGCGGCATATGACTCGTGAAGAGTCATACGTCAATAATGAGACTATATTTCGTAGTGTTATAATGAACACCCTCTCTAGGTATCACGTGGCAGGCAAGTGCAGTTGAAGATGGCTAGGAAGATTTCGATAAATTTCGACGCAGCGCTAATGTTGAACTTGCAGTACAATGTACTGCTATAGCCATACGTCATATAGGGACGCAGATGTCATATAGAAACGATGTACTACATTGGTACCGATTTTAATACATTTTGTTTCTGCATTTCGACGCTCGAGTGATGGCGCCGTCGTCAATTCCGAAGAAGAAGAAAAAAAGAAGACTGCAAGGCGCGAGCGCTGCTCGAGCATTGCACGAGCACACCCTCAGCAAGAGGACAACGAACGACCGGACCAGCTCAGCCGCTGCATACGGGACCCCACAACCTCGTCTCAGAACTGGTAAGCGTGGTCAGGCTACAACTGTATTCGTTGTTTCTGTTCGTTCGTTTCATTATCGCCAGGAAAGTACCGACAGCTTTGTCCCGTCCCAAATGGCGAGTAAGCAACCAGAAATGGGCGTGGTCAGTCTCTTGGTTCTCGGTTTCAGATCACCGTTCTCTGCGAAGTGTCGATTTCAGTATTGCACCTAGTGGATCAGGCGCTCACCTGAGCTCCGAAGAGAACAAATTGCTGGCGATTTCCTTTTCCAGGAGTTCCTCATAACCAGATCTTTGACTTTCTCACTATACCGCAGACGTGGCTTCCTAAAACGTACAGATGTCTCGAAATGTAAACGGAGCGCGCAAGCGCTGGCCGAAACATATCTTCATGCACTATTTATCGCGGCAGCAGTGCATAGCGTGGCATGCGGAAACGTAAGTTCCTGTGGTCATATGCGATATGTTTTTCCTGACTGCCTGATCGACGGTTTTGGCGAAGAGGCAGTTCTTCCAACGATCGACGTCGTGGGTCGTTTCTGAGCTTGCCACAACTATTCATCAGCGACAAGCAATTCACTCTTGCCAGAAGCGTTTGCTTGATGAACGCGCGGCGCCTGTCACGATCCTTGTCTTTTTTTTCGCTCACTGTACTGTCATTGGCCGATGCTCGTTTCTTTGGGAACGCAGTGATTGCCGTGGTGGCCGCGGTTGGGAAGGGAAGTGAACCGATGCGCGGACTTTTTCATTTCTATTTCTTTGTGCAGAAGTTAAAGAAGGATCATGCATCATGAGACAGGCAACTACGGTGTTTCCGTGAACGATACGAAAATAAATGGTTGCTGCGAGTGCATAAAGCTTGCAGATGAGTATCTTGAAAGGCCAGTTGGTATATGTTACTGCGATGAAAACAGGACGGAGGGTAAGAAGCGCTTGTCTGCTGGTCCCGTCCCGTTTTCGCGCCGTTTTCATCAGAGTTGCAAAAAGGTTCCCCTAGCGTCGACTGCTGGAACAAGTGCTTCTTCGCCTGAGCCGCTAATCAGGCATGATTGAAAGTCATATGTAAATGCATTGCAGATTTTCTTGGCGCATGCGTGATACCGCCGCCAGCGCCGGGTTACGCGCGTTCCCTTTACGCGCGTTTCCTTTACTTTCTAGGGCACCTGTGCATTTAGTATGTCTTGCCCGTCGACGTGAAAGTAGCCCGATATTTTCTGTAGCGTTAGTAGAGTCGAAGCAATGTACATCGCGTAACTTGTACAGCTTGCAACAACTCCTAGATACCTCGAAGCCCTCGAACACCCTCTTCTCTCCCTGCTCCTATACTTCACCACGATCATATGGAGCAGGCCCCGCCTCGGCCATGCTCCCCGTTTTACTCCGGCGCCGGTCGTTGACTACGACTACATATTTCTTTCCATAGGAGATTTCTGTGGTGGCGAAAAAGACAACGTTGCGGAAAATGTCCACACGGTGTTGGGTCTATTATACGCATTTGAGCATGTAGAACTCAATGGTCACACCTGCTGGACAAACGATTTGACTGGTGCGCAGATTCAACATTTGCTAGAACGTCAGGAACAAAAAATAAATAAATAAAATAAAATCTTTAGGACCGGAAATTACTCGTGCATCTAAGCCTCTTTCGCCGACTGTAAAATGCGTTACGAGGCGCTTGGTTAACTGTTGAATTGATTGTTACTATAATAGCACAGTAAAATCGGCGAGGGGTTTCACACTAACATCTCTTAGTGACCTTTTCGTAATCCTTGCTACAAGAGCGTTTCTATTCTCCCGAAATGACGGACGATCCTACCCAAATTGCTATTCTGACTATGCAGCGCTTGCCACCTTTCTTAAGTATACTGATATTGTGACTGCTTGCGCTGTGCTTCCATTATATCGATGCAGGTGTCACTAGCGAAGTGCTCGCCATAATCCCCGAGGACAGCAGTCATTCGCACCTGCGACAAGCGTACCCCGGACTGTCATCGTGTGCCGTCGCTGTCACTAAGGAAGGCCAATCATGGAAGGAAGACCTACAACCGAAGACCCAGTAGGCAAAAAGAAAAGCCAGCCTTCCATGCCGTTTTTGACGCATCTGTTCCTGATCTTCTGGAAGAACGTCTACATGATCCAGATCCGGCGGCACTATTTCATGACAATGATAGAAATCATAGTGCCCGTGATCATGGGTTACATGTTCAGCTATGGCGGCCTAATCGGACACTCGCACAAAAACGCAACCGAGGCCATCTTCGGCACCGGCCCGCCGGCTGCAGCCCACGGAGCGTACGGTAAGTGGACAGGAACATTTTGCTCAAATGTTTTTCAACCGTTCGACAGCTCAACGCACATCAAGTATGCAGCAGTAGCACCAAACTTCACTTACGTTGTTTTTGTGCAACCGAAGCCAAAACCCACAAAACCCGCGCAAAGCTGAATACTGGGCAAATATCTCAGTCACACGAAACTATCTGCAAGTAACCCAAGCATAATGACTTCCTGATGACTAATTGTATATTATATATATTGAGCACAGCGCGTCCGCTGTCAGTAGCAGGCATCTTGCATGCTGGGAATAGGGCATTTGCGAGTTATCTCTTGTTACATTTTTTTTACCATTACGCGCCTTAAAAACGCTGTGATTAGCGACGCTGAGCCACACTTCATGGCAGGCCGAGTTCTTGCTGCGATTTCGTTTTCATAGAAGAACGCCGTCCTTCATTCTTATCTCCACTGAAGATATAAGCTGCGTATGGATATTAGAACGAATATATTTGGGGACGAATTTGCTATATTAAATCGCCTGATATATCGAGCTAAATTACTACCGTTACGGTATTAAGCATAAGAGTAGAGAATGCAGCCTACTCCGTTTCAAACTTTGCAGGCAACGATGTGTAAATTCTGCAAGTGACGTAGTCCTAGTCCTTTAATTCCTCGCGTTTCGAAGTGGAGTTATTCATCTACGTCGCTTTTCGCGAAATATTTCGTAAATTACGAGTGTGACGCATCGAAGCACGGTCAAGTCAAATGGTGTATTCATGCACCTCCGCGTTTTAAATACACGGAGCACGGTGGTCTGGTTCTTTAAGAAGTGTTTGCATCTGTGGCATCTGTCCTCCGTTTAATATTTACGTCATATTTCGAGGCGTAAAAGTACGAGACCGTGTGCTATATATTTCATAAGCAGACTCTATCACATGCGAAACTCTGCGGCCGCCAATACGAGAAGTTAAAGAAATATGTCCGGCTTTTATATAGGCGATGCATATGATGTGAAACGAAATATAGCTCTTGGCTGGCTCGTGCGCCGTTTCACGGCTCAGTGAGAGCTATGTGTGGCGCTGCTTTAGCTTCCGTAAATAAAGGGAAAGCGCAGAGAAAAAAAAGTCTTCTATACGCGCAGAGAACAGACTCAGGTGTTAGAATATGTCCAGGAAAGACAGTTGCCTGCTTAAACACTGTATGCAAATTAGTCGCTCTACTGTCAGACGACTCAAGCTCCTGAACGCAGCTTTACACATCACGACTTCACGAGCCTGAATTTAACGCATCACAAACTTATAATAGGCAGCTCGTACTGTCGATTGACAGATACGCCCCGTAGAGTGTTACGCGGTACCTATAAAGACGAATGCTTGCACGTTTGAAGATGAAAAGCATTCGTAATGGGTCGCCCCAGTAGGCCATTCCCGGGAAAACATTGACTACGCGAAGTATTCCTTCGGGCCTGTGGGCCACATAATGACAAAGGCATTCATAGGGCACGGAGAGCATCGACATGCGAGATCGTAGTGAAATATTCCTTTTACCGCGAACTCTGACAGGCATCCTGCATACGGAGGAGGTGGACACATGGGACGGTGAAGAGCTTTCCAGCGATGCCGTTCTCCGGTATCTGAATAAGGTAAGAAAGCTAACGACATTCGAATGTCTTAAAGAGTAGAATACACAGCATGCTCGTCGTCATTTACCTGTTTGCATATTTGCGTACTTGACGTTGGTTACTTTTGAAGAGGGAAGAGTGCCAACGTGAGATAGATTGCAAATACATGGAAAATCTTTATTGTGTTAATAATGCCTTTCTCTACAACAGTGAAAAAGACAGGGCTCTGTGACAGTGCAGAATGTAAGGGAATATGAAATCATAATGCCTGGCGTGACATTGCTTTAATATTCTCGTATGATTCAACTTACAGTGCAACCGCATTGAGTTTTACAACGTTCTTTCGGACATATAAGTTGTTTCTTCTATTTACATATTATGGAATCAAGCACTGTACAGTTTTGCTGAACATATCCTGCTCTAAACACCAAGCTAGAATGTTTTCTCGCCCGGGCGTGTCCAGTTAGAACATACCGCGCTCTTTACACTTGCTTCCCAACCACACAATATTATGGTACCATGGCAGGTTCGGGACGGTCATTTGCGACTGTCGAAAATTTAAGTGACCTCGCTCTCGTGCAGCTCGGTGGGCTAAAGCTCGTGCTTAAGCTGAAGACAGCAAGTCTAGCTTTGCGCTTGGCTGAACACTGTCACAACAACCCGGATAACTTGCGTAGGTTTGATTTAAGCTACCTCCAAGGAGCCCCGCCGATGGAGTGTGCAGTGAAGGTCTTTATCCCTCGCTTGATGACATTGTGATTGCACAAAGCACGTTGGAACACAGATATTGGCTAAAATGTCTTCATCTAAAGAAAACTAAAATGCGGCTAGCGCGTTGACGTCCCCGATAGTTGAGGGCCCCTACAAATTTTTGTCGCGTTCGTCTAGCGCCAAGACATCGAAATACTCAGCATAATGCTAACGAGATATTCTCACATTGGTACTTGTCAGAAGAATACGTTATTTCAATCCGCTATGCATTAAGGTGTACAATCCCTCACACTGTCGCTGATGGTTATTCGCGCGAAAGAAAGGAGGCAGCAACACAGTCGATTGCTAAAACATTTTTTTTTTTGCAATTACACAAGGCAACAACGGCAGAGTAGAAGGAAGAGACGGTAACTGCGCAAAGTAATCGCTGCTTGCCGGCGTGTCGCAGACTGTGCCATTCCGGTGGGCGCTGGCGCGGAAGGGCAAGAAGAAATCCAAGACCAAGAAGAAGACCGAGCTCACCCCCGAGCAGATGAAGAGGAAAGAGGCTTTCACTGAGAGCGTGGCCAAGAACCCCGTGCGTCACACTCTCGGCTGCCTGCCCACCGTGGTCGGCTTCCTGTTCATGTTGCCCGTGTTCACCAAGAGGCTGTGTGAGGAGCTCACCTCGGGAGCTAAGGTATTTGCTTTCATATCACTACTTGGCTGGAGAGGCTAGTCAACGCAAAATGTCAACCTCACGTATCATAGCACTCTAGAAGAGTAATCCGTTCTTAAAGGGATACTAAAGCGAAGCATTAAGTCAATCTAGACAGATAGGTTATTCTTTAAAAACTTTTGCGATCGTAGGTTATTTCGCAGTGAAAATGAAGGTAAAAAATTTTGAATTTCTCGCTGCAACTTCAACGCGTGAACGTCACCGTGACGTCAGAAAACTTTCTTTTTGCGTATTTTGGCCATATTGGTTCAATGAAATTTTC
>NC_051178.1:71695217-71743270 GCF_013339695.2 Rhipicephalus sanguineus | reverse complement strand
CAGGGCAATGGCTAGCTGCAGCTTCCGCTTCTGGCCGGTGTTGAGGCGCTTAACGAGCCTCTCCTTGTACTCCTGCATCTGGAATGACATCACGAGGATCTGCAAGGACTCCAAGGTCTCTTTGTCGGTCATTCCACGGATCTGCGGCAGTGAAAATGAACATTAGTGACGTCTTCTAGGAAAATTACAAGCTATAAAGGAGGATAAATAAGTAGAGTCCTATTAAAATCCTTATATCTATTGTAGCCGAAAAGAGATTTCTATGTAACCAATATTTGGTCAAGGGAACTAATGCTTGCTTACTCTGACGACATTATAGTGCTAACGACGACATGTCCCTTTGAAGAAACTGCAGCGCCTGCGACATTCACAATTCGACAACTATTGTTAATTCGAAGCATCCATATTACTACGAATCTTCACCTCGTTTTCAATATTCGCCCGCGTAGTTGTACCTCCAGATGTGTTCGATGACAGCGAGCTCCAGTAGATTGAGCTCCTCAACTATTTTACCGAGAACTGCAGATAAGACTGACACTACAATTCACAATATTTTGTAGGCACAGACTGATACTGCTATTCTGTCATGGTGGAATTTCAAATCGTTAGTTCAACCGCTTTATCAACATAAGCAATTAATGCGTAGCGTGCCTGGCAGTGGTTAAATTGTTACCATGGCACAAAGACTCGCAATCATTACCAGCTCTGCAGTTGACAAGAGCGCCTCGGACATACACTGTAAGTATTGCAACTTATACATATTCTTTCGTTTACGTACACAGGACTATTCCTTGTGAATTATTGTTACGGGTTCCAGCACCTGGAGAAGCTAGGTTGGCAGCAAATGCCTCCAGAACAAAGTAGCATTTTGCTTTAGATTAAAGCAGCCGTAACAGCCCCGTTGCAGTGGTCATTGATGCGCTCTGAACGTTCATATATTAAAACTACATTTCAGCTATGTCGTCACATGCCCCTAGACGTCCCTTTTTACGACAGCAGTGTTCGACGGGATGCCTGCCACATACAGTTGGACACATCGCGGCAACGAATGGCTGGGATGGTCCGCCGCGGTGGTATAGTGGTTACGGCCCTCGTCTCCTGACTCGAGGATCGCGGGTTCGATCCTGGCCGCGGCGATGGGGTTTCGATGGAGGCGAAATGCTAGTCCGTCTACACATTGTAATGTCAGTGCACGTTAAAGAACACCATATAATCGAAATTGCAGGAACCCTCCACCAAGGCGTACCTCAATCATATCGTAGTTCTGGGGTGCTATGCGGGATGGCCCGAGTTTGGCGAAACTCGGAAACTCTCCGAGCTCTTGCGACACCCCCTTTGAACGAACTAATAGTACGAGAAAGTCAAATCCAGCCCTCAGCGCGCGCGCTGCGCTCCATTGGTTACGATGGAACGCGGCGCCACGTCAGGGGCGGTCGACAAAGTTGGGTGACGTCTTCGAACCAGCGGCATCTTTAATTTCTTTGTCGTTCCACTGAGTGCAGAAGTGCATCCATGCAAGTAAAGTGTCAGAAATTTTTACTAATGATATTTTTTAGAGGTACGGGCTGTTTAAATTCATTTTCAAGCGTTTAGAGTGTACAATAAATATTCTTTGCAATAATGTCAGCGTACTCGGACAGGCACTTTCGGTAGACCGCACCTGCCCTATACCCATCTGCTGCGGCACGCGACAGGACGTGTACGCTTTGTACGCCTCCCTACGACCTGGATACCTGCCGAGCTCAAACGCGTCATTATCTGTGAAATCTTTTCGAAATCACCTGCACGTTGTGCCATACGGTTAAATGGGTACTGACACCAACTTTCGAGGCTGATTTTACTCCGTCATACAAGTCTCGTGCATACAGAGACCACTCTGGGGAAGTGTGAAGCTCAATAAATGCTGATAAGATATTTTATTTTGATATCGAAGTCAATCTTCGCATGGCGCACCTACTGACATCGACACTAGCGCCACGTCGGGCTGCATTGTTAATTCTGGTGACTTGATGCACCTGTATGGCTATTTGTGATAACGTCAGGTACCAAAACATACAATATGGCCGCTTGCCTGTTACCATAAACATTAAAAATGGCCGCTTGTGCGTAACCAATGGAGCCACACAGCGGAGTGGCCGCGGAAACGTCACGATATCGGTTGCGAGCGCGTGACGAGAAGCTCATACCGTGTCGTGACGTCAGGGTACAGTAGGAACCGAAATTAACATTTAAAAACATGTTGTAATTCATTTTTCAGGGATCACTCGCATTTAACAGCGCATTTCCAGATCTTAAGCATTTGGTCGATCATTTGACGCAAACAAACGACAACTGAAGATTTTCGTGTCAGTGCCCCTTTAATCTGCACACCGCTAAACAAATAACTGCGACAACGAAGCTTTTTCTCCGTTAATTGCATTCGAAGTGTCAGAAGATCGCTCTCAACCTGTCGGTTCACCTTTCACAAACCTACTTTGGAAGATATTCCACATCGGCGCAACAAAATTGCAGAGCGCTTAAGAGTAGTTTAAACAATTTGCTGGAACGACTATATTTACAACATTACACTCTCTGTGGAAGCACTCGGAGGCAAGCGCTTGTCGACCAATGCATTATAACAAGTGCGTGTACCTATATCTGTCATTGGCCTCGTGGTGTTCAGTGTTCCGCGCACCTCACTATCCGGAAATGCGAAAACGATATGCTCAAACAGGGTATTTTACCTGACTCCTGTCCTTGGTCTTCACCAGTCGTGCCATTAAAGAAAGACGGCTGCATCTAACTTTGTGTTAATTACATGAAGCTAAGCAGCATCACGCGACAGGACTTGTGGCTTTGCCATGTTCCAACGATCAGATTGACCTTCTAAAGGGTACCTCTTGTTTTTCAACGTTAGACCAGCTGTCACGCTAATGGAAAGTGGCTATGAACACTGATGACGCGACAAGAACGCTTTCGTTAAGCCCGGGTGTCTGTACCGTTACCGACTACTTATCGGGCTCTCAAACACTCCAGCCACGCCTCAACGCCATAGGGCAGTGGCTTAACAATGGAATATGGCAGTGACACGCGCGAAAACACACAAAAAAGAGGCAGCGGCGACGTTCTCTCCCAAGCAGATCACGTGGCTTGACTTCGAGTGAGATCGACGCAGGTACGAAAGAGCAGCAGCATTGGCTGTAGCGCCGTACTAGCCGACAGCCAAGGAGTCCCCTTATTTCTTAGGCTCAGCGCCTCGAGATATGCGTCTCTTCGTTTGCCAAAGCCAGCCGGTTGCTCTTCGCGTCGTGCTTGTGCTCCGCAGGCTGAAGGTGATTGTGACGCGATTAATGGCCTTGCTAGAAAAGCTATAGAAACCCTTCTTTGGCTTTGACGAAGTCATCTATGTTGCCTACGTCGTCAACAAGCGTCAGCTCGAATCGTGGGCCTACGCGCTAGTGGATCGAGCCATTCGTGCTCAGCTTACTCGTGCTTTCCACGACGCTGTAACTTGGGTGATGGCCTGCTCTTACATGTTAAACACTCACAAGCGGGCTCACCCTTCGGCTGCCAGCGGTTTTGCGAACGCTAATATGACTTCAGGTAGAACCGAACAAAAGGCAGGACGGAACAGTTGTACGTTATTACACCCCAGATTTACCTTGCTGGACTTCGTCCCATCCCTCCCTTTATCCCTGCTGCGAGATGTTAAGCAGTGCTACACAAGAAGACGGCGTTATGCACAGCGAATAGCAGAAGAGAAGGAATACGAAACGAACCCGGAGAATTCGAGGCAATGACCGCCAGACTGAAGTACTCATTCGGTTTATTGCGAGGTACCCGTAACAATATAGACATTAGCAATAAAAAAACAGGGCATAAAAATAATAGGACGGCAATAGAAATCTCGGGATAATGTCAGAAATAACCTAACAATTAATTTTATCCACGAAGAATCAATCTTGTGGTGAACCTGTCGCTTACAAGAGTGATCTCAAAGTGCGAGATTTCTGCCTAGACGTTGAATGAGCCGATCTGAAGCATGCATAGTGAAAATGCAAGGTTGCTGCCGCTCACCCTGCCAAACAGCCAAAGGTTCTCTTCGACGGTCATCTCGCGGTAGAGAGCGAAATGCTGCGGGCAGTAGCCGACAGAGTGCCGTACATTTTTCTTCTTCTTGCGCACGTCCATGCCGTTCACAAAGCATGTGCCGGAGTCGGGTTTCACGGATCCTGAAATCACGCAATATCCAGTCATCCATGCTAGCTACAATTCTTTGCAATCATCACTCTCTTAAAAACACTTTCATTTGCGGTCATTGTGCAGCTTACTTGCAATCGTAGTGTATTTTTTTTTGTCTGCAGCTCAGGCTCCCCTCATTTTCCGAATAAAAAGTAGGTGTTGCCATGACACATCGTAGACAGAACTTTTTTTAATGAATGCCGCTAAGAAATACGACAATGAAATTGTCAGGTTTAATTTTTCATCGCAGTGCACTAAACATGCTTCTGATGTCTGCTCATGAATGCACTGTTCCGTGTACGTCTTATCAAGCAACAGGTCATCAACAGATTTACCGATTCGAAAACTGTCTAACTAAAACGTTCCGGCAGGTCCCACGCATTGTGGGAGCAGACTTCATGCGAAGCAGTCGACGAGGAGCTGCATGCATATGCCTCATTTTTCGTCTTTGAGCCAAGTCTTACGGTATGAATCGATGTTTAAATTGTGTAGTGTCCATGTCGTGGACATGCGATCTGCACCGCTGACTGCCGGTCGCTGCAGCACGTTTGTCGGTGTTTGTATTCTACGATTAAAATCACCAAGTATAACAAGCGTCTTGTTGAACCTATGCAAACTGTATTATATGATTACCCGCCGTGGTAGCTAAGCAAGTAAGGGGTCGTGCTGCTATGCTCGAGGGCGCGGGTTCGATTCCCGAGCACGGCGTTTGCATTTCGATAGGGGCGAAACGAAAGAAAACCCGTTTGCTTAGGTTTAGGCTGCACGTTAAGGAACCCCAGGTGGTGGAAAATGACCTCCCGTATAATGGCTCTCCGTATAATCATATCGTGTTTCAGCGCTAAAGCTGCAGCAAATATTGTCTCATACGAATTTTCAATGTATATGTTCGCTGTTCTTGGGCTTCACCTGTGGCACATACCCGCATTCGCTTCCTTTAGTACGCGCATACCCTGCATGCCAAAGGCAGCGAATGCGGGTATGTGCCACACGTGACAGAGGGAAGGCATTCATGACGTACGGGACAGTCATGTTATTATTGCGATAGCAGTTATATGGACACTCTCGGCGGAGTTTTGCCGTCGCTGTCATGTCCCGGATATGTATTTGTATGTGTAAATATAAAAAGGCACAAAGAAAAATAAAGCAGATGAAAAAAATTCTGAAGTACCCGACCGAGGATTCGAACCAGCGACCCCTCGCTTCCCAGCGCGCTGCGTTAGATAACCACACGCCTTGCATGCGCCGGCGAAATAACGGCGAGCTATTTATGTTCACCATTTAACGCTGGTGGTACGCCGATCTCGGAGGAGCTTGAACGTATTTTCTATCACGCAACGCTCCTACATGTTCAATTTGAAAACTGCTCTTGAGACGCGCACGACAAAGTGACCCCTTCTGTAACAATTCGGGATGTGGAATAAAAAAAAACACCGGGCACACCTTGCGTCAGACGCTCCCGTGTGGCAGGAGACGCAGAGGGGTCACTCCACGCGCCGCAGTTTAAAAGAAAAAAATATCTAACAGCGTCTGATTCTCCGTTGTCGACACGCAGTCTTGGCCAATACCTCAGAGTGGGTATGTGCCATAAATTTGAGGAAACAAACATTGCGCGTTGCTCAAACACAAAGACGTAACAAGTGTGACAATTGTTAGTTCATGCTTGTCCTGTGTATACCTGTTCGTTTATTTCGGGGTCCTTCTTTGTGCTTCTGCGGCACGCTGCAAGTATCTAGCTGTGTCGTTCTTCGTGTGACATTCATACTTCTTGCTAACGCATCCATTGCTTCACCCTTGCAGCGAAACTGACCTTTTCATGTCGTCACGTGTCAGTTATGTTCCTCATACATGACAATAGATAGATAGATAGATAGATAGATAGATAGATAGATAGATAGATAGATAGATAGATAGATAGATAGATAGATAGATAGATAGATAGATAGATAGATAGATAGATAGATAGATAGATAGATAGATAGATAGATAGATAGCTCGGTTCGCCAAGAAATGCTTTACATTTAAAACCTCGCACGGTCCCTTATGCATTTGCCTAAGACGACAATAAGGCGAAAGGCATCTTTTTCCTCTCAGTTGATTGTGCAGATCCCCCCCCCTCCCGAAATCCTTCTGCACTCCAGTATCGGATGCATCGGAAGGTTTCCGCATCTCACGCGGTCTTGCAGTGCCTCTGGGATCGGTTCACCTGTGACCACACGATGATGTGTGATGACGTCATTATGTGACGTCACACAAATGCTATACAAATTCGCCACGTTTGGCTGACTTTTGGTTTTCCGCAGCGCTTTTCTCCACGACTGCCGATACCATTCATGCTGTTCTTGCTTATGCGACCGTGTTCCATCCAGGTGAAACCACAAAAGCCCAATTCTGCCAGGCTCACCCATTCCATACATAATGTTGTGACATCTATGCTCACCAACGATTGCTCTGAGAAGAGTCGATTTGCCGGCGCCGTTCCTTCCGAGGACAGATGTTATGTGGCCCTGGAAAATCTTCAAGGTGACGTCTTTCAAGATGACGGTGCGACATACGACTGGCCCGAAAGTCTGCAATAATTATTAAAAGGACGATAACTATACAAACTGGGCTCAAATATATCCAACCATTTCAAACACCATCTTATAGCGCACTAAAGGTGTCGGGCACTGCAAGAACTTTCCCTGTCTATAACCTTCAGTTCCCGCCTTCAACATAGACTGGCTCACTCTCGCCGAACTCGAAGCACGACCAACGCTGCTCGTCTGACTACAGTTAAATTGCCCCGCACTAAGGATTCCCAAAGCAGCGCTAGCAGCGCGTTATAATGTTTCTTTATTCATTTAGTAATTTGAGATTCGTAGAAATATAGTAGCTACAGCAAACATAGTGCCACAGTCTTGAATCTTTAATAATAGTCTTCCTTATGAGAAATGGCGTCGGCATGGCACCACGCAAAAGATCGCTCAAGCAAGGCAGCCCCGATTGAAATCCAATTGATCGCCAACCACGAGGTCGTCAGCGCCTTCTTTCCCAATTCGCCTGAATGGTGCTGAAGAGTTCCGGTACAACTGCATACGCAGCACACGTGAATCGTATAGCGAGCTTTAGGCGGCAATGCCGAAGTTAGAACAATTTTGTCTGTCCGGTATTCCGCTATACGCGAATCATTTTGCGTGTAACGGAATACTGGTTATGAACTGCGCAGGCGCGCGTCTTACCGCGAATGCCCGATACTCCCCAAAACGCCCGAAAAACAAAGCCGCCCCGCCGAAAGCGATTGCCGTCCACCTCGAATCTATAGGCTTCCAAAGCAACGTCGAGCGGCGCCACTGCTCTTATCGCAACTGGGGGCATCCACGGCCACAACACTGCCGACCCCGCTTCCGCGCACGTGCAGAGCTCTCGGACTGCATCTGTGGTGCGTCATAATGTAACTATTGCTGACTAGCGGTGCTCTGGGCCGAATGAGGAGCGTATGCGCGCACGTGTCCTTGCCGCCGCCGCTGGCACATCTGGCGAAAAACCGCCTTCGCGGACACCGTCTGCCCCCAGAAACGCATAGCTCAGCCGCGCGAGCGTCGCGCCCAAACTTGAACTTGGGTTCCCTATAAACTGGCTGTCGTGCGCTCTGTAGCTCGTTAGCTCGTTATCACTTATTTAAAAAATAACGCATGTGAAAGGTTGTTAGCCAAACAAACATACGTTGGCACTATCTGCAATGTATACCAGTTCGCGGCAGTGATTGCGACCTTAGTATTTTCTACATCGTGCATACGCGGATGCTGGGACTAACAGCTACTTGCGGGCGTTGCTTGCATGTTTTGGACCTATATGTACGCTAAAGCTCGCGTAGCTACACATTCTGGCACACGCTACCCGGCATTCCGCTACGTCTTTACGTATAGCGGAATAAACGACGGACGGAAACGTATTGTTTCGCGCTCCCGGTAGCAGTGGTCTGGAGATGACCCGAGTGGCACGGTAGCATATAGCTCAAGGCCGCGGTAGTTTCACAGAATTTTGGTTGCAAACCCGGAACTAGTGGCCAGTACCCAGAGCCGTGTTATAAAATACCCGGTGAGTCGCCACTACACGGGAATCAAAATTAAGTTTTACGGATTTCTTAAAAATAGGAACTCGAATTACGCGAAAGCCACGTGAGCAAACAAGGTTTGTGACCAGCGGGACACAAAGCGAGATTATACCTATCGCCATCAGCCGCACAATTACCAGATTGAAGATTCAACAAATAATAAAGACTGAATATTAAGAAAAGCGAGTGTTCCACACTCACCGTCATGGCTATGAACGGCGCTGACTAACTCCCCCAGCTTTACAAGCATGCGCAGAAATATTTGATAAAGTGGACGAGAGGATGACTGCTGCTGCAGCCCAATCGGTAGAGCATGGGACGCGTTATCCGCAGGTTCGAGGTTCGGTTCCTACAGGCCGCAAACTGTTTCGTCCACTTTACTTTGTTCACATTTATAGCCATAATTACTACAACACACGAACAAATACCGTCCCCTATATTTTCCTTCTCTCCACTGTCGTTTTTCAATGAGCGGGCATGTTTGCTATAGGCAGCCGTGTTTCTACACAGTTCCACATTGAAGAATTCTGGCGTGTCCGTGCTCTGAGGAATCCAGCTGCCAATTCTATGCCGCTAGCTACTGGCGATGTACGGCTATAGCTGACCTCTCGTGACCCCCCAAAAAAAGGCTTGAAACGGAAGTCGAGAATAAGCAGAAAAATTGAAAAGAAGACTAAACAAAGGTAGTAATTGTTCCACTTAATGGTTGTATAGAATAGATAGGATCATGAGGATTAAGTTTTAGTGAAGAGAAGTTACCTTAGCTCCCTGCACACAGTCAATTAAAATCTAATTAAAAGGGCCACCTACAACATTATAAAGCACCGGAAGGAGCCTATAGGTCTGCTGTAAGTGAAAACAGGGAACTGTCGTTTCATGGGTACGTAATTCCCAAATGTTGGCCTAGGAAAGACTATGTTACCACCTGTAATACTTCATAAGGATTAATGAAAGTTATGAGATCGTAGAATGTCTTTAAAATGTCTATACACGTACTTTTTCTAGCTTTATGCTCCCACTAATATCGTGAGCGCATCATCGCAACGTACCATTCCTGACGAGGAGTATCAGGTCTCAGCCGTTCCAGAAATAAGCCACATGAATGACAGCAGAAGCATATCGTATGTTTAGGTACAAGCCCTAAAACGTGCATTTTGTTCTAAGAATGCGCCCTATAAAGTGATGCACATGTATTCACGGCCTGCTATAATGCACCACCTTTAGCACTGCTATCGACTTTCGCGCCCCATTGCGCTACGCATGCAATAATGGAATACTAATAAGCTGATTGTTCTGCCCCATTCGTACAGTCCACTCGCCTTGTTGAGCTTGTAAATGACTATGCTGGGCTCCAGCGTGTCGGCTACGGGCTCGAACAGATTAGGGTCCTCCTTGATCGTCCTCGATTCTTCTGCAGATATGCCGACGCTTCCGTAAAAGCCCCAGTACTTGGGCTGAAAGGAGACGTGCTGTACTGTAAAACTGTTTGTGACACAGGCATCGTGACATCAGAGCGAAGAATGAGCTCAACAGCTGGTTCGCTTGCACTTAGCGTCGTTACATCTTCAGGGCATTGCGAGTTTTTTTCTTTTCTTTTCTTTTTTAGCTTCCAGTTATTCTGAAAGAGTTCTTTCCTCCACAGTTCGCAATCCATCTTAGTGCTAGGTTCGCGTCATTGCTTTCCGCAAAAATATTACTGCTGAAAGTGTTTGAAAAGAGCCTGGTTACACTATCTACAACACTTCAAAGCGACTTCGCCCCTTCCAAAGTTTACTTCGTCCCTAACGGCGCTCACTTGTAGGCACCGCGCCTGTGTCTACACTCTTTAAAAAATTAGCATAAAACGTTAGTAACTGCAAGCAAATAGGTAATAACTCCACCGGTTACTATAGTTTTCTTGGACCATTACCAACGTTTTGCTACCTGTTTACTACCTACACTAGTAAACGGTTGGTAGCTGCCGCCATTAACTTTTTGCTACATGTTTACCACCTACGTTAGTACACAGTCGGAAACTGCAGGTAGTAACTGCGGTGGTTACTATCTTTCTTGGACCGTTAATACCTTTTTGCTACACGGTCGTTCAATGTTAAGTTATAACTGGAATCGCCCCGACATGATCACGTTGAAGCGGAAACTGGCAAGTAAACGTCCACAGATCAAGCAAAAAACCGTTTCTTTTTTCTAAATTAAGCAACCGCAGAGTCTCAGCATCGTTAAACTTTTGTGAAAACGAAGGAGTAAAACTTAATAAAATATATGACATGTACTATACGCGCTTTAGTACACAATATGAATTCCAACAAACTGACATGACAGGTGGAAGTGAAAGAACCCCAGACGGCCGAAATTGATTCGGAGTCCCTCATTTAGGCGTCTGGTTTTGGCACGTGACCCTAGGAATTATTATCATCAGCTTTGTACTGCCTATGCACTAGCACGGGGATGCATTCAAGTGCATTGAAGCTATGTTATTAAGTTTAGTACCTGGTCTCGGCCGTTGTATATAATGCCCTGTTGTAGACTTTCTGTGAAAAATAGACGTTTTTTTTTTCACTACAGCTGATTAACAGTGTTGTGTTACATCCCCAAGCACTAATCAGGCTTTAGGGTATAGAACTATAGGTCCGTATTTTTATTATTCATCACAAAACTCAGGTGCTCAATCGTCCCAGGTGTGTTCCCATAAGGTACGCCTATAAATACTCCTGGAGTCGCTTATGAAGTACGTGTCCCGTGGTGAACTTGCTGCGTATGTGTGCGCCTGTCATTCATGACACTCCGTGCATAATTACCCAAAGTTATATCGGAATATTGACCTAGTGAATTTGACTGTTACCAGTACGCGAATAATGTGACAAAATAAACACATTATACAGTTACTACCTTTTTTTCCTTTACCTTTATTTTAGTACCTATAGTTAGTAACGTCTAGTGTAGTGGCAGTTACTAACTGCTGTTAGTAACGGCAAGTGCTGTGATAGTTACTACCCCTGTCGTTACTACCTGCAGCTACTACCCTAAGTTAGCAAGTACTACTACATTTTTAAAGAGTACGCATATGCGGTCCTACACATCGGTGATACAGAAGACGCGTCTCAATTCTGGCCAGTGCTAGAGACTATACTTCCAATGCTAGAAGACCCTTTCAAGTCTCCAGCAGTGAAGCTCGCGTAGGAAGAGCGTCCGAGACTTGACGTTACGTCGCGCCGACGAATAAGATATACGAGTATACCGGGTGTCCAGATATCTTTAGACAAGGGTTAGAAAGTGCAATATTAGGGGCAGGCGAGTGAAATCGGTTGCACATTGCTGACAGGCACCTTGCGCATTACAGACAATTTTTTGCGTCAATTAATGCGTGTGTCAGTTAATGCGTAAAGTTGGGACAGTTGGTTTTCACTTGTATACATTTTACCAGGCGAGAATAAGACAGCGACAAAGAAAAATGCACACAGGAAGTGAAATTTCAGTTGAAGCCTCGCGATCGTCCTGTGTGCATCTTTTTTCGTCCCAGTTTATTTCTCGCTGGTAAATGTATTCTATTCGGTGTCGTTTTTGTCTTGGACACCGTACTCGCGAAGCTGCCTTTCTTGCGGCCTTCAGCAGAACTTTAACGCCAGTCGAAATGGCCGCTGTTCGCTCAGGTGTCCATTGAGTCTCTACAGTGAGTATACAGAAACCGAGATAGGCTCAGTGACCTACCATTACGATAAACCACCACGGCTTGGGGAAGCTGTAGCCGAAGGGCCACACGTTCTTCAGGTACCAGGCCAAGGCCAGGCTGACTGAGCAAGACGTGAGCAAGGCGACGGAGATCTTGCGTAGGGACAGCTGGTGGAAGGTCTTGTGCGATGCGAAGTTCTTCCACGAGATGCCTTCTCCTGCACGCGTCCGAAGGACACGGTTATCAGCATGACGACATTGTGCCGGCCCTGAATCGGCTTACCTAAACGTGAATCCCTTAGCTGTCGCATGCGACATCTCCGGTTTGCCATTTCATGGGGACAATATATATAAATCGCCGCCTACAGAGGCCTCTTAATAGGCAAACATCTGCCTCGCTGCGCCCATTGCAGGACGTTGGTCTCGCGATGCAGAACTATCGGAAAAATGACTATCGATAGCAACGATAGTTTTTTTTTTTAAACTGTCGATAGTGTAGAGAAACTATCGATGGTACTACTATCGACAAACTATCGATAGTGCAATCGGTAGTACCATGCATAGTTAATAGATATTACTAGCGATATTACTGCCACGCGTGTTTACTGATGTGTTTTGATGCATTCGGGTTTCACCCACAAAGACTATTAGCAAAGTTTGACGCAGACCGCGCCGTAATGTTTGAGAAGCTTCACGATTGTTTGAGATCATTCTGTTAAGATCACGCCCCGCACGCGAACAGTGAAGTTTATACGAGAGCTTACGCGAGCACCAGTGGTAACGCTGGAAGGTTCGATGACTGATGTATAAAAGACGACGCGTTCCACCGATGATCAATTTACTCGGCGGCCGACGACTGTTCTCGCTGCTATCAGTGCGCAGCGTGTATCGCTTGTGTATTGAGTTTTGATTTTCTGGGCACAAGTTCGCCCAAATAAAGAGCTCCGTAATTCCCAGTCTTGCTGCAGCATTTTTCACCGTCACAACCACGTGACAATACTATCGATAGCGGTGTTAATGCTGTTGCTGGCCGGCCAAATTGGCAAAATATTTGCGATAGCCTACTATCAGCTTCGCTTAATTTATGAGCAATTTTTGGCGAAAGGAATAAATTATTTCCGCAGTGAAAACGGCTGAATATATCCATCAATGAAGCCACATCCAAAAGCAGCCAGTTACACCTTACAATTATCCAACCTAGTTCATGATATTATTTAATTTTTGAAATCATAAAATGCAATATAAATTTGAATCCGCGCAGTTCCACCACATGTCACGCCTTCCTTTCCGCTACAGCTGAACATTTTGACTTTATGATCATCTGTCAGCAAAGCACTCTGGCGAAGAAAACAAGCATGTCAACTTTCATGCTCTTCAGCCTGCTCCTCCGGCTCCACTATGTACCACGCGCGCGGGCAACCAAGTTTATTCTGCAGTGAGTTATACTATCGATAGTACTATCGAATTTTTTACTATCGATAACGCTATCGACAGTATTTTTTACTATCGATAGCTCAATAGTGACTCTGTTATTGATAGTATTGATAGTATCATCGATAGTTCAGCATCAGCATTGCTGCGGCCACGCGATCCGCGTGAACTTGTTAATCTCATCCGCCCACCTCACTTTCTGCCTACCCTTGGTGCACTTGCCTTCGCTTGAACCCAGTCTGTTACTCCTAATGACGAGCGGATATCGTGCCGAGGCGCTACATGCCCATTCACTCCGAATGGTGACACATTGAGGGCGGTGTGTCAACTGCATGCTACAATCTTAAGCCAAATAAAATATAACACATTAAGTACGACAAATATACACCATTATAACGATCTGCCTTTGTGACGACTATTCCAAATCTATGGGGTGGGATATCAAAATTTATTTGTGAAGATACACGATTTATTAGTGCAGGTATCTGATAAGTGAGGGCTGACATTCCATAATTCGTACGTGTTCTTGGTATTGGTGTCTGTGTATTACGTAGTGTATAACGTCCTGATGTTGCATGTGACATGTCTGTCAGATCATGTTTCTGTATGTACAGGAGGAGTTTATAGTCGTATAATTTGCTTGCTTTAAGCAAATTATACTTAAGAAATAAAGGATTTCTTGGTAAGTCTTTTGGTTCACCAAAATAGTTCTCGAATAGTCTGAGCACTTTCTTTTGCAATGCTTCCAGTTTTTTGTAATTTGTAGTTGTCGTGGTACCCCAAACAAGTGGGCAATAAGATAAACGGGAGTAGAAATGCGCGTAATATATCGCCTTTTTTAGATGTAAAGGAATTAAATCGGATAGTTTAAATATTATACCAACGGCTCTGCTTAGCTCTGAAGTGAGTTTGTTGATGTGTGTATGACGACTAAAATGGACCTTGGATGTGAAGAACAAAAAATATTCACTGGCGATTACGATACGGGGCGAATTCTGAGCGCAGCTTCGTGCTGGGGCAGCGCCAATTGTGTTTGAAGTTTTGGCTATCCGCAGTTGTACCAACGTAACACTCGTTACATATTGCCACAGGAACTGCCAGCGCTCGAGTGCTACGCTCACCACTCTGTGCACTGCAGGCGTCGCGAACCAAGCGAAACGCCGACAGCATCGTTGCGACAAGCGAAGCCAGCCGCAGTTCACGTGCCAGCCCTGCATGTGCACGAACTCCGACCGATGGGCCAGCGCGCGTGACGGAGAAGGATAGCGAGGTTAGAGACCAGTGGCTCGTGACGTCGACAGACTCTGCGTTCACTCTCTGTCGTCTCCGTTCGCTCTATCGGTTACGCCGACGCCAGCCAACAACGGCGACGACGCTCAACACAGGAACGGGCTAAAGTCTTAGAACGGGCGCCTAAGAGCTGCGCTCTAAAACGTGAAATAATGCAACGTTCGTTTAAACATTCAAGAACGCTGTTTACCTAGCTCCTCGCTCTCGCAGATGAGAGTGATGCCATACGCGAAGCCCACATTTGGCAGCATGCACACCGCCTGGTAGACCAGGTTGTACGGATTGGGAGGCAGCCTGCTGTCCATGAGGGTAGCGCCGGATACGGCCAGTATAGTGATGGGCAGGATCAGGGTCATCACCATGACAACGAACGTCAGGATGGCGGCGATGTTCGCTTGAAAAAGAGGAATTTTTAGTTGTAGAATACGTTTGCGGCATATCTTTCTCTTTGAGAAGGGAGCAAGAACAAAGGCACTAATTACTTTTATTTCACCGCAGAATGTGAACGCTTTAGCGCATAAACATCAACACTACACGCCATTATATGTGCCAATCTATCTTGTATAACGCTTAATTAACCACATCACTAGGGCTTCGATTCTCGTACATTTCAACAGGTGTGTCGGAACTTGTCTGCTTCGCATAAAAATCTATAGAAGCCAAGCACACCGCGGCTGGCATTCTCTTGTGACGAGATTTCGCTACCTATATTGAATTTACCATAATAGCGAATAGTTTTCGACTCGGTTTCACGATGAGTGAACTTTACTGCCTAAAACTGTTCCACGGGTTATCGGCAGCTCCAGCCGCGTTTTCATTTCATATACGGCGCGCCCGCTCGGGAACGCCAGCTGACATGCTGAAGAGGCTTTATGGCATCAACCCGCAGCACCATCTGATATTCAACGGGAAAAGCGGCAGCACGTGCGACAACATGCGCTTAAACAGTCTTTTCTGAGTTTCGCAGGTAAGAGAAGACATCCCCTGTTACCGTAGTAATGATCGTACTTTATTACTGCTGCCATTCTCGCAAAGAGTGCATCATTTGTTCATATATATGAAGGTTTCTTTTTTAACCCGCAAATGTTTTACTCGGGGGTCCGCCAAGACTTTGCGTCAGCTCCAATCTTACCTACGCGCAGGTAAGATTGGAGATGTGATTCAGTGGGGTGCTTTTGCGCACGCTCTGCACGGATTTAGGAGAAGGCGTCTTTTTTCGAAATAAACGTCAGTTGTTAGTGCCACCAGTGTGTTCACTGTCTCTGCTCCTGCCTCTAAGTTTTCTTCCTTTTTCGACGTTTTAGTGGCTTTTGTCGAATCTTGGTAGAAGATTGTCTGGAATATTAACTGGAGGCTACATCGGATGCAATGTCTATGGTTCTGCAAGCATGTGAATTCGGCCATATTTTTTTAACATAATGCTTAGATGCACCGAAATAATGTTTTGGTTATGGAAGTTTGCAAGTTGAATTTTAGCGAAATGTTGCGCTATAAATACTACAATTTACAACGCTTTGCCATCTGCGCAGAGACTTTTCGGAAACATTTTACGTTAAGTGCAGGGCAACTTTGCAATTCATGCAAATACAGATAAAGTTTGCAGGAAATAAGGCTACGACATTGATATGGGCAGCACGCATGGTGCTTAGACAATTAATTACATGTACTAACCACCACTCTCGTGGAAACTAACGATAATGAAACGCTGTAAATGTTTACAGTGGTAAGTTCATTATTTCTGTTGGAAGACTTCGTGGGCCTCGAAACTCACGTCTGGGGCTGACGATAGCGATGATGATAGCGAAACACGAGGCGGCTGCAGAGTAGATGGTGAAGAACACGACGAGCACCCAGAAGTCGCTGCGCGGCCACAGTCCGATGGCTCCACTCAAGGGGTCGTAGCGAAAGAGCCAGATGAGCGGCGCCTGGACGAGCGCCATCTCGAAGAAGGCGCCCATAAGGTTGGCGAGCCAGTAGGCGCTCTCCGACAGGCCGTTGATGCTCATCAACTCCTGAGATACAGCAAGAAACGCCAGATATATATACTATGCACTTACGGAAGTCTCTTAAAGTGAGACAATAAATCGGTTTATATTGATAGATTATACTCTGAAACCTCTAATGACGCTAATTCTACCATCATAGGTTTGTTAACCGAGAATAAAATCAAGGTCATTTCATTTTCAAATTTCGCGCCGATATTGTGGCGCGTGAGGTCACGGATTTCGAAGTGTACTTTTCGTATTTTGACGACATTGGCTCATTGAAATTTCCTAAAACTTGGTATGTTAAGTCCCTTGTGCCCTCAGACTACAATATACTTAATGTTTACCGATTAGAAACTATGTACGCCCTAGGAGACGCCGCCAAATCTGACGTCACAATGATTGGAGCGGGAATCTCAAGGTGGCGTCGCCACCCGTACTTTTTTTTTTTGCGCGTTTTCTCGTTTACGAAGCGTCTGCCCGTGGCGAGAGTAGTGATTTCGGTATTGCGAAAGAGTAATTTACATTTAGAGAAATCGTTTTTTCTCTTTAGTGTCCCTTTAAAGCGCAAGTGCAGTTTGTGTACAAAATTCCTGATGACATGTGGCGGGTGCTACATCGGCCTAAGCTGCAGTGTTGTCTAAACGTTCGATTGTGGAGAACAAAGTGATTTATTAAAGGGGTACTGACACGAATATTTTCAGTTGTTTCTTTGCGTCAAATGAAAGGTCAAGCCCTCAAGAGCCTAGAAAAGGTAGTGCTAAGCGCGGGTGCTTCCTGAGAAAGTAATTACACTATGTTTTTAAAAGCTAGTTTCAATTCCTACTGTGCCCTGACGTCACAATACGGTATGAGCTTCTCGTCACGTGCTCGCCCAATATATAGTGACGTTTCCACGGCCGCTCCGCACCGTGGCTCCGTTGGTGACGCACAAGCGGCCATTTTGGAAGTTTTGATGACGCACAAGCGGCCATCTTGGAAGTTTTGGTACCTAACGTCATCACAACTAGCCAGGCTGCTGCGTGAAGTCACGAGAATTTGTACTGTAGCCTGACGTCAAGCTAGTGTCGATGTCGGTAGGTGCGCCATGGAAAAGCTGACTTTAGTATCAAATTAAAATATCTTATCAGTATTTGCTCAGCTAAACACCTGCTCAGAGCCGTCTCTGCATACAGAAGGTTTGTATGGCAGGAGTAAACTCGCCTTCGAAAAATGGTGTCAGTACCCCTTTAAGATGTGCGCCTCGTTCACATCTTGTTCAGTACTGTATTGTTTGAGAATACTGTATTGTTCAGTACTGTATGTTTGAGGACCATCATGTTTTACAGGCGCCATGACAAGATCAGAGTGGAGATAACCGACGCGTATTGCGTGCATTGCATTGAACGGAAGAAGTAAAAATGATCGCGTGGCCCATTTTTTTCTCTGTCAGACATCCATATGAAGTCAACAGAGACAAACGTATTTCTCAATGAGATTTTTCTTTATCTGTCAATTTTTACTTAATAAGCTTCGTACGTTTTCTAAGAAACTTCAGCTTCAACATAATATCCCACAGACAATTAAGCCAAGGAAATATGGGACATTGTTTTTTTAAATGCCGTGTAGTGCTTATAACATAACTAGAAACGAATTACGGTGGATGAAAAAGCACGTTTGCCGTCGGTGGGGCCCGAAACAACCTTCGAATTCGAAGGTTGTGGGTGTTAGCCGAATTTGCATGCTCGCAGAATACTTCAGCAAAGGCGTTTTTTGTCCACCTTAGTTGGTTTCCATAATTATTACGTTGCAGTTAAAAATAAACGATGTTCACAACGCTTTCGTTGACTTAATTACCCGATCCATTATTGTGTAGAAAGGAGCCCTTCGAACAATTCCCCTTTTTTCGTTCCTGTCAATTTCATCTTATAGCACATGGTGTGCGTCGCTCTGATCCGTTCTTAAGTTTTGTTCGGCGGTACGCAGACCATGCTGCCGAGTTAGGGCAATACGTGAAAAGGTGAACAACTAGTCTTCTAATGACTTGTCCCTATATAGATCCTAAGGGATCTATAGTCTTAGCACACCAAGTTTAAGAAAACTTCATTGAACCAATATGGCGAAAATACGCAAAAAAAAAAGATTTCTGACGTCACGGTGACGTTGACGCGTTGAAGTTGCGGCGAGAAATTCGACATTTTTTACCTTCATTTTCACTGTGAATTAACCTACGATCGCAAAAGTTTTTAAAGAGTAGCCTATCCGTCTAGATTGACTATAATGCTTCGCTTTAGTATCCCTTTAAGAACGGATTACTCTTCTAGAGTGCTATGATACGTGAGGTTGACATTTTGCGTTGACTAGCCTCTCCAGCCAAGTAGTGATATGAAAGCAAATACCTTAGCTCCCGAGGTGAGCTCCTCACACAGCCTCTTGGTGAACACGGGCAACATGAACAGGAAGCCGACCACGGTGGGCAGGCAGCCGAGAGTGTGACGCACGGGGTTCTTGGCCACGCTCTCAGTGAAAGCCTCTTTCCTCTTCATCTGCTCGGGGGTGAGCTCGGTCTTCTTCTTGGTCTTGGATTTCTTCTTGCCCTTCCGCGCCAGCGCCCACCGGAATGGCACGGTCTGCGACACGCCGGCAAGCAGCGATTACTTTGCGCAGTTACCGTCTCTTCCTTCTACTCTGCCTTTGTTGCCTTGTGAAATTGCAAAAAGAAAAAAAGAAAACAAACGTTTCAGCAACCGACTGTGTTGCTGCATCCTTTCTTTCGCGTGAATAACCATCAGCGACTGTGTGAGGGATTGTACACCTTAATGCATAGCGGATTGAAATAACGTATTCTTCTGACAAGTACCAATGTGAGAATATCTCGTTAGCATTATGCTGAGTATTTCGATGTCTTGGCGCTAGACCAACACGACAAAAATTTGTAGGGGCCCTTAACTATCGGGGACGTTAACGCGCTAGCCGCATTTTAGTTTTCTTTAGATGAAGACATTTAGCCAATATCTGTGTTCCAACGTGTTTTGTGCAATCACAATGTCATCAAGCGAGGGATAAAGACCTCCACTGCACACTCCATCGGCGGGGCTCCTTGGAGGTTATCCTTGGAGTTATCCGGGTTGTTGTGGCAGTGTTCAGCCAAGCGCAAAGCTAGACTTGCTCTCTTCAGCTTAAGCACGAGCTTTAGCCCACCGAAGCTGCACGACAGCGAGGTCACTTAAATTTTCGACAGTCGCAAATGTACCGTCCCAAACCTGCCATGGTACCATAATATTGTTTGGTAGGGATGCAAGTGTAAAGAGCGCGGGATGTTCTAACTGGACACGCCCGGGCAAGAAAACATTCCAGCTCGGTGTTTAGAGCAGGATATGTTCAACAAAACTGTACAGTGCTTGATTCCATAATATGTAAATACAAGAAACAACATATATGTCCGAAAGAACGTTGAAAAACTGAATGCGGTTGCACTGTAAGTTGAATCATACGAGAACGTTAAAGCATTGTCACGCCAGGCATTGTGGTTTCATATTTCCTTACATTCTGCACTGTCGCAGAGACCTGTCTTTTTCACTGTTGCAGAGAAAGGCATTATTGACATAACGTAGTCATATTACTCTAAAGATTTTCCGTGTATTTGCAATCTATCTCACGTTGGTACTCTTCGCTTTTCAAAAGTAACCAACGTCAAGTACGCAAATATGCAAACATGGAAATGACGACAGGCATGCTGTGTATTCTACTCTTTAAGACATTCGCATGTGTTCGCTTTCTTACCTTATTCAGATACCGGAGAACGGCATCGCTGGACAGCTCTTCACCGTCCCATGTGTCCACCTCCTCCGTATGCAGGATGCCTGTCAGAGTTCGCGGTAGAAGGAATATTTCACTACCACCTCGCATGTCGATGCTCTCCGTGCCCTATGAATGCCTTTGTCATTATGTGGCCCACAGGCCCGAAGGAATACTTCGCGTATTCAATGTTTTCACGGGAATGGCCTATAAGGCGTCCCATTTACGAATGCTTTTCATCTTCAAACGTGCAAGCATTCGTCTTTATAGGTACCATTTTGATTTACCACTCTACGGGGCGTATCTGTCAGCTGACAGTTCTAGCTGCCTATTATGAGTTTGTGATGCGTTAAATTCAGGCTCGTGAAGTTGTGATGTGTAAAGCTGCGTTCAGCAGCTTGAGTCGTCTGACAGTAGAGCGACTAATTTGCATACAGTGTTTAAGCAGACAACTGTCTTTCCTGGACATATTCTAACACCTGAGTCTGTTCTCTGCGCGTATAGAAGACTTTTTTTTCTCTGCGCTTTCCCTTTATTTACGGAAGCTAAAGCAGCGCCACACATAGCTCTCACTGAGCCGTGAAACGGCGCACGAGCCAGCCAAGAACTATATTTCGTTTCACATCATATGCATCGCCTATATAAAAGCCGGACATATTCCTTTACCTTCTCGTATTGGCGGCCGCAGAGTTTCACATGTGATAGAGTCTGCTTATGAAATATATAGCACACGGTCTCGTACTTTTACGCCTCGAAATATGACGTAAATATTAAACGGAGGACAGATGCCACAGATGCAAACACTTCTTAAAGAACCAGACCACCGTGCTCCGTGTATTTAAAACGCGGAGGTGCATGAATACACCATTTGACTTGACCATGCTTCGATGCGTCACACTCGTAATTTACGAAATATTTCGCGAAAAGCGACGTAGATGAATAACTCCACTTCGAAACGCGAGGAATTAAAGGACTAGGACTACGTCACTTGCAGAATTTACACATCGTTGCCTGCAAAGTTTGAAACGGAGTAGGCTGCATTCTCTACTCTTATGCTTAATACCGTAACGGTAGTAATTTAGCTCGATATATCAGGCGATTTAATATAGCAAATTCGTCCCCAAATATATTCGTTCTAATATCCATACGCAGCTTATATCTTCAGTGGAGATAAGAATGAAGGACGGCGTTCTTCTATGAAAACGAAATCGCAGCAAGAACTCGGCCTGCCATGAAGTGTGGCTCAGCGTCGCTAATCACAGCGTTTTTAAGGCGCGTAATGGTAAAAAAAAATGTAACAAGAGATAACTCGCAAATGCCCTATTCCCAGCATGCAAGATGCCTGCTACTGACAGCGGACGCGCTGTGCTCAATATATATAATATACAATTAGTCATCAGGAAGTCATTATGCTTGGGTTACTTGCAGATAGTTTCGTGTGACTGAGATATTTGCCCAGTATTCAGCTTTGCGCGGGTTTTGTGGGTTTTGGCTTCGGTTGCACAAAAACAACGTAAGTGAAGTTTGGTGCTACTGCTGCATACTTGATGTGCGTTGAGCTGTCGAACGGTTGAAAAACATTTGAGCAAAATGTTCCTGTCCACTTACCGTACGCTCCGTGGGCTGCAGCCGGCGGGCCGGTGCCGAAGATGGCCTCGGTTGCGTTTTTGTGCGAGTGTCCGATTAGGCCGCCATAGCTGAACATGTAACCCATGATCACGGGCACTATGATTTCTATCATTGTCATGAAATAGTGCCGCCGGATCTGGATCATGTAGACGTTCTTCCAGAAGATCAGGAACAGATGCGTCAAAAACGGCATGGAAGGCTGGCTTTTCTTTTTGCCTACTGGGTCTTCGGTTGTAGGTCTTCCTTCCATGATTGGCCTTCCTTAGTGACAGCGACGGCACACGATGACAGTCCGGGGTACGCTTGTCGCAGGTGCGAATGACTGCTGTCCTCGGGGATTATGGCGAGCACTTCGCTAGTGACACCTGCATCGATATAATGGAAGCACAGCGCAAGCAGTCACAATATCAGTATACTTAAGAAAGGTGGCAAGCGCTGCATAGTCAGAATAGCAATTTGGGTAGGATCGTCCGTCATTTCGGGAGAATAGAAACGCTCTTGTAGCAAGGATTACGAAAAGGTCACTAAGAGATGTTAGTGTGAAACCCCTCGCCGATTTTACTGTGCTATTATAGTAACAATCAATTCAACAGTTAACCAAGCGCCTCGTAACGCATTTTACAGTCGGCGAAAGAGGCTTGGATGTACGAGTAATTTCCGGTCCTAAAGATTTTTTTTTATTTTTTATTTTTTCGTTGCTGACGTTCAGGGGCGTAGCCAGAAATTTTTTTCGGGGGGGGGGGGGGGGTTCAACCATACTTTATGTATGTTCGTGCGTGCGTTTGTATGTGTGCGTGCCTATATACGCAAGCAAAACTGAAAAATTTCGGGGGGGGTTTGAACCCCCCCAACCAGAGGCGGATCCAGGCGCTTGCTTTGGGGGGGGCGGTTGGTTGTTGGGGGGGTGGGGGAGGGGGGAGGGGGGCGTTGCCCAACATTAAAACTTCACGTTAATAACCAAATGCTCATTATTTTTGTTCTCAGTTGCATTGCTCAGTGCCATTTCATTATCTAAAATTTCGCATATTTCCGCTAAACATTGGGGAACACGTATCAGTGTTGTTGGTAAGAGGAGGGTGAAAGAGGGAAGGGCAGGCCACCTGCTCGATAAATGAGTATTCCCACAACGGCGATCTCTAGTATTCCTTGAACGTAGTTTCGGAGTAAGCCTCCCTTTGTTACCCCGCCCCCTCCTCCCCATTGCCTTTTTTTCTGGCCGGTCGTGTTGCCAGAAAATGCCCTTTCTATCTCCGCAGCCTAAGGACGGTCAAACGGAGCTTTCGGAGTCGCGCTCGATTATACCCCGCGCACGTGCTCTCGGAGGCTTGCTCGGTACTTCGGCGAATATAATTCACAGCACCACTGCCTGCCTTCCTTCTTTTTTTTTTTTTTTTGGACCAGCCGCTGAAGGTTGACTAAAACGTAACTTGTTCTGCACGCTTTGTGGGACCACGGCCGGGCTAGACTGCACGTGCGCGCTCAAGCGCGCACGTGCAGTCTAGCCCGGCCGTGGTGGGACGAAAGATGCCAGTTTGAATGACACAGAACAGATTCCTGTCTCTGAGAAAAAGATGGGAGAATTTGAAGACCCCTCGCTTTGCTGAAGAGCTGATGGCCCTGGGAGTGGGGAGGAAACTTTAGCTCGCTTCCATAAAGGCAGCAGTTGCTTTAGCAAAATAGTTGAGGCTTGTGCTCGTCGGTGCCTATTTGAAAGATGCAGGACGCAGAAGAAATCTTTTCTAGAAAGCCTGTTTCGCTCTTAACAAAAGCGCTGGGCTGTGTGAGGGGTGCTTCCCTAGTCTCGGATTGGGATGGACACAGCGACCACCTGAAAAAATTCTACGTTCTGAAAAATGGCCTTCGGTGAGGTGAAAAGCGGGGGGGGGGGGTTGGCTTATAGCTTTGGGGGGGGCGATCGCCCAATCGCCCCCCCCCCCCCCTGGATCCGCCACTGCCCCCAACCCCCCCCTTGGCTACGCCCCTGCTGACGTTCTAGCAAATGTTGAATCTGCGCACCAGTCAAATCGTTTGTCCAACAGGACTGACCTTTGCGTTCCACATCCTCAAATGCGTATAATAGACCCAACACCGTGTGGACATTTTCCGCAACGTTGTCTTTTTCGCCACCACAGAAATCTCCTATGGAAAGAAATATGTAGTCGTAGTCAACGACCGGCGCCGGAGTAAAACGGGGAGCATGGCCGAGGCGGGGCCTGCTCCATATGATCGTGGTGAAGTATAGGAGCAGGGAGAGAAGAGGGCGTTCGAGGGCTTCGAGTTATCTAGGAGTTGTTGCAAGCTGTACAAGTTACGCGATGTACATTGCTTCGACTCTACTAACGCTACAGAAAATATCGGGCTACTTTCACGTCGACGGGCGAGACATATAAATGCACAGGTGCCCCAGAAAGTAAAGGAAACGCGCGTAAAGGGAACGCGCGTAACCCGGCGCTGGCGGCGGTATCACGCATGCGCCAAGAAAATCTGCGGTGCATTTACATATGACTTTCAATCATGCCTGATTAGCGGCTCAGGCGAAGAAGCGCTTGTTCCAGCAGTCGACGCTAGGGGAACCTTTTTGCAACTGCGATGAAAACGGCGCGAAAACGGGACGGGACCAGCAGACAAGGGCTTCTTACCCTCCGTCCTGTTTTCATCGCATTCACATATAACAACTGCCCTTCAAGATACTCATCTGCAACCTTTATGCACTCGCAGCAACCATTTATTTTCGTATCGTTGACGGAAACACCGTAGTTGCCTGTCTCATGATGCATGATCGTTTTTTAACTTTCCACAAAGAAATAGAAATGAAAAAGTCCGCGAATCGGTTCCCTTTCCTTTGAAATCCGAACCGCTGCCACCACGGCAATAACTGCGTTCCTGAGGAAAGGAGCATTGCCCAATGACCGTACAGTGAGCGCAAAAAAAAAAAAAATCACAGCATATCCACGGAGTGAATGATGATGAGTGGGCGAAGCTGCGGAGGTTCATCGGTAAACCGTGAATCTTCCGTGAATTCTGCCCAGTACATCACCGACGTGAGATCGGGCGCGTTTATACTAAAGGTTCGATGAGTTATGACGACTTGCAGCTCACCTTAATTTTACATGTACGCTGTGAATTTTCATTGTTTAGAAAACCATTGCTTTAGAAAACATCTGGCGTCTTTCGTTAAGCAGCTGGCGTCTTTTCGTTTTGCTTTAGAAACATCTGGCGTTCTTTCGTTTTGCTTTTACAAAACATCTGGCGTCTTTCGTTGGTTTATTTCATCAATCGACGGCGTTTTGAACAAAATTTTTATTGTTTAATCACGCACAGGAGAAATCTCACCAGGCACTACCTTGGAGGTAAACAATGGCTGCTAATGGGAATGAGAGACAGAAGAAGTCGGCTTTTAGCTAACACTTACACTTCTACTAACGTTTCCTACTGGAACATGCCAATGGCTGCTAATGGGGAATGAGAGACAGAAGAATTCGGCTTATAGTTAACGCGCACGCTGCGAATTTTTTATTGTTCAACAACGCACAGGAAAAATCTCCCACCGGCACCACCTTGGAGGTCAAAGCCTAAGACTGGTTACGCACTACGACTACTACGACTACGACTACGACTACGAGGGACGAACGGGTGCCGCGTTAAGGAGCTTCGCCCCTAAAAAAAACAAGGACAGTGACACGCGCCGCGCGTTCATCAAGCAAACGCTTCTGGCAAGAGTTGATTGCTTGTCGCTGATGAATAGTTGTGGCAAGCTCAGAAATGACCCACGACTTCAATGGTTGGAAGAAGTGCCTACTCGCCGAAGCTGTCGATCAGACAGTTAGGAAAAACATATCGCATATGACTACAGCAACTTACGTTTGCGCATGCCACGTTATGCACTGCTGCCGCGATAAATAGTGCATGAAGATATGTTTCGGCCACCGCTTGCGCTCTCCGTTTCCATTTCGAGACATCTGTACGTCTTAGGATGTGGTATATTGGCGAAGACAAAGATCTGGTTATGAGGAGCTGCTGGAAAAGGGAATCGTCAGCGATTTGTTCTCTTCGGAGCTCACGTGAGCGCCTGAGGTGCAATACTCAAATCGACACTTCGCAGAGAACGGTGATCTGAAACCGAGAAGCAAAAGACTGACCACGCCCATTTCGGGTTTCTTACTAGCCAATTGGGGTCGGGACGAAGCTGTCGGTACTTTCCTGGCGATAATCAAACGAAAGAACAGAAACAACGAAAACAGTTGTAGCCTGACCACGCTTACCAGTTCTGAGACGAGGTTGTGGAGTCCCGTATGCAGCGGTGTACTGGCTTCAGCTGGTCCGGTCGTTCGTTGTCCTCTTCCTGAGGGTGTTGGTTGGTTGGTTGGTTGGTTGTTCCTCAGTTACTTGGCGCAACCCACCACGGGGGATCGGCCATGAAACAGGCGGTACCTTATTTTAGAAATTAAATTGTTGCTCGTGCAATGCTCGAGCAGCGCTCGTGCCTTGCAGTCTTCTTCTTCTTCTTCTTCGGAATTGAGAATGGCGCCATCACTCGAGCGTAGAAATGCAGAAACAAAATGTATTAAATCGGTAACAATGAACATCTTTTTTATATGACATCTGCGTCCCTATATGACGTATGGCTATAGCAGTACATTGTACTGCAAGTTCAACATTAGCGCTGCGTCGAAATTTATCGAAATCTTCCTAGCCATCTTCAACTGCACTTGCCTGCCACGTGATACCTAGAGAGGGTGTTCATTATAACACTACGAAATATTCCCACGATGGCCTTAATGAAAAGTCATCTCCTTTTACATTTGCTTTGTAGCGCCGGTACAACAAATTCATATGGTTCAGATACATTCGCGTTCTCCAAGCATGGCCAGCTAGCCCAATGGACACTCGCCTTCTGAACGCGGGGACTTTAGGTTCGAAACCGAGCATCGCCAAGAAAACTACTTTCATGTTACATGTTCATTATTTCGTCATGGTGATTCGTCTTACGTGACAGAGACATGCACGGCAGACACAGTTATCAAGATTAGCCGGTATAGAAATGCTTCGGGATTAAAAGTGTCGTGTTGATTAGAGAGAAGCTTATAGTTCAAAAATTAGAAGCTTCCATTGCTTCAGCATACATCGGGAAGCGTAACGAAGAACGCCGCCGTAAGTGAGAGATAGAAATATAAAGAGAGCTCTTTATTGAAGAATAGATAAATATGCCGGCGTACATACATGCGCCTACAAGCTACTTGTTCTATGTATCCCTTTCTTCGTGCCGTCCGTCTGCGCGCTGTTTTTTGCCCATTAAGCTACTGTTCCCCTAGAAGGGGACTGAGGACAGAAAGGCCCTAGGAGCAGGAGGACAGGAAAATAAAATGAAAGAAAGGCGCAAAATATATGATCATGGTATATGGAAGTGAGAACTTAATGGTTGTGATGTAACACACTTTGCAGGTTATCGAGTAAGTTAATGTCCTCGAGAAATTTGAACAGATATTTTAAAATTTCACGTTGCTGAGATGGAGAAGGCATAAGTCCAAGTATCTTCCTGTGATCAGGTGGTGCTTGGGAAGTTGAACATATTGTTGCAGGGCTGTTGGCATATACAAGATATATTTACAGGAAATCAACATTAAGAGTCAAGACGGCTGACCAACGCACTCGCGCGCCAGTCAACTTTTTTTTTTCATCTCTTCGTCTTCCTTCATTTCTCCGTAACAGGACCCCCTGGCGTTGTAGCGGCGTCTCGGCGCGCAAGTCCGGCGAAGAAGTGCCAGAGAAATATAGCGTGTAGGGTTTCATCCGCGAAACATGCACAGTGTCAACAGCTGGCGTTCTTGATGAGGAATCGAAGTGCAACGGTGCAATCTCGTAGTTTACGTCGCTACCTTGACGCAAGACTTGGCAAGGTCCTGCTTAGCGGGACAGAAGTTTCTCGGAGAGGCCTACACGGTGGCATGGTGACCAGAGGAGCACCCAATCGCTTGGGGCAAACTTCGTGTTGCGATGCTGGTGGTCATAGCGGGCTTTTTTGCATATCCTGCGACGTGGAGAGACGTGACCGGGCGACTTGACGAGCCATGTGAGCTCGGTCAATGGCGTCGCGAGCGTATATGGTAGCGCATGGTACGGAAAGCAAGATGCAATGTGCGCTCGCGACCATACACAAGATAAAAAGGCGAATGTCCCGCGGTGTCACTCCCAGAGGAACTGCACGCGAAAGTCACATAGGCCAACGTCGCGTCCAAGTTGCGATGATCGTTAGAGACGTACATCGGAAGCATCTCTGTGAGCGTGCGGTTAAGATATTCAGTAAGCCCATTAGTTTGTGGGTGGTAGGCGGCGCACAGCTTGTGTTCTGTGGCACAAGATCGAAGTAGGTCGTCGAAAACTCTGGACAAGAAAGAGCGGGCGGGGTTTGTCAGCAGCTGTCGAGGTGCACTGTGGAGGAGGATGACATCATGAAGAAGAAAATTTGCGACTTCTGTGGCGCAACTAATTGGCGTAGACTTCGTTATGACGTAACGTGTCGCATAATCTGTAGCTATACGGTGATCCGCTTATTTTCCAGAGTCTTCGTCGGAAAAGGGCGAAGCAGATCAACTCCGACGCAGTAGAATGGTTCAGAGGGAACTTCAATTGGGTGAAGGTATCCAATAGGTGGCAGAGGAGGTCTTTTCCGGCGTTGGCATAGGTCACAAGTAGCAACACAACGATGCACAGAGTGGTATATATGCCAGGTCAGAAGAATCGACGTCGCATGCGGTCGTACGTGCGCGAACCTCCGAGATGCGCCGCCGTCGGTGCATCGTGAAGTTGCTCAAATATGACGGGCCGTAGATGACGAGGAAGAACAAGCAAGAGCTCAGGGTATTCAATGCTGACATTGCGTCGATAGAGGATGCCGTCATGCAGCATGAACAAACGGAATGCGGCGTCGCTGCGGCCAGTCTACTTTGGAGACAAGTTCTTTCTTCTCTGTATGCCTGAAGCAATGTAACAAAATAGGTTCTACAGTTTCTAATACACCGCATGTTGTCACATTATGGGTTATATTAGTCAAACTGAGACGGCACCTGTAGCTACTGGTGAATGCTGCGTCGAGGCGAAGTCGATCATATATTTTCTCAAGGAGGAAGGTGATACGGTACGCTTGGTTTGAAGTCGGACTTTATGGAACAGAGAAGGAGATCTTCCATATGCATTGAACAGCGATCTGCGTTCTGCCCGCTTCCATCGAAACGTCGCCGTAAAGCTGGAAAGCATGCATCAAGTGGCTGTGCTCACGTGTTATTTTGTATCAAATAACATTAACAACGGCTCTGCACACAAATAAGACTAGCGTATACTATATATAGCACACGGCCTTCTAGCAGCGTGGCGCTCTATCGCTGAAAAACGCACCGCTCGTTTGACGCGGTCACACACTGGCGTTAGCATTTATGTGCAATCCTCGTGTACGTGAACCAGTGCCTGACTCCAAAGGAGCTGCTCTCTCAACAGTCCCACGGCTTCTTCTGTCTTTCTTTTTTTTTTTCTTTTTTTTTCAATGGCGCTAGCCAAAAGTGCCAAGGTATGCGCTTGACCTCAAATGACTTTGGCAGGTTTGAGACGGCATATTGACGACAATCGGAAAAGCCATGTGACATCCCTCTAGGGAACCCATGTTCAAGTTTGGGCGCGACGCTCGCGCGGCTGAGCTATGCGTTACTGGGGGCAGACGGCGCCGGCGAAGGCGGTTTGTCGCCAGATATGCCAGCGGCGGCGGCAAGGACACGTGCGCGCATGCGCTCCTCATTCGGCCCAGAGTTCTGCTAGTCGGCAATAGTTACGTTGTGACGCACCACAGATACAATCCGAGAGCTCTGCGCGTGCCCGAAAGTGGGGGCGGCAGTGTTGTGGCCGTGGATGCCTCCAGTTGGGATAAGAGCAGTGGCGTCGCTCGACGTTCCTTTGGAAGCCTCTAGTGCTGCTGGGCGGGCGAAGCTCGTGCCTACAACGAGCTCGTGGCGTACTCACAACGTCGCCGGTTGCGAAAATTGTCAATGTACAAACGTCCATCCAGTGCACCACCGGGACTTCTCCATCCCATCACACCTATTGTCGGTGTTTACATGCTAGAGCTTTATCAGTGGAAACTGCTGGATTATCTTCGCTGTCGACCACTTGACACGTTATGCCGAAACAGCAGCGATCCCTGCCGCTACGGCCCATCATGTTTCTTACTTTATGCTGCGCTACATATCATCCTCGGCATGGCATCCCTCGTGTGGATAGGAACTGTGAACTTCGATCAAACCGGCGCGGTCGCGCTCTCTCGACAGAGATCAGCAGTCGGCTCAAATCTTTGTACGTGCTGCGTTCTCCCCGCTTACTTCGCGTTGAAGAGATAAACAGTACGAAAACAGCTTCGTCCCTCGAGCCACCGTATTCCCTTACGCCAGCGTTTTGTAGAGTTAAGCCGTATCTAATCATCAAAGAGTTAGATGTTAGCCTAACTTTATTAGTTCTACTTCTTAAAACATTCTAATTTGTTGTGAGCGCATTTATTGGCTCACCCTTGCGGCGAAACTGACTTATTTTTAACTGCCAAAGCAATTTTTCGGACACTTCGGGCGCATTTTGCCGTCGCCGTGGGGTTCCGTTATAAAGTCCACGGACCATAAACATTGCATCGGGCGTCCATGCTCTACGTGCGAGTGAAAGCGTGCGAACAAAGCTGACGATCGCGGCTCAACCGGAGAAACAATGCACCGTCCGTTTCGGGGTACGCCGTCTTGGGACTGCGCGGCTCCTGCAGAAATTGCGTACCAAGTATGTACTTAGGGCGAGCCCGACCATGCCCGGCAGCTCAGTCTTGAGAGGAATCAGCATACTTGGTACAGCGCGAAAACGACGAAGACGGAGGAAAACAGGAGGGACATATATCACATCTGTTAGTATGACCGTTTGCTAATTAAGCATTTCAATTTATTCGACGATTTATTGCTATTTGTAGTCTAAATTTCCTGCGTTTTTAAATGCGAAGCATTTCTTGGCGAACTTCTGCTACTTTGAGCGTATCTATCTATCTATCTATCTATCTATCTATCTATCTATCTATCTATCTATCTATCTATCTATCTATCTATCTATCTATCTATCTATCTATCTATCTATCTATCTATCTATCTATCTATCTATCTATCTATCTATCTATCTATCTATCTATCTAGCCGCCTACGACTTTATGCTCTCCTGGTCGCTTGGTTAATCGAATGTACACCAAAATTTGTATGGCGTATCTTGCGACGTGATTGTGTGACGAACATAAACGACACGAGCTAACATGAAAATCATGACACGCATGTCATGTACAGCATGACTTACGTGCCACGCTCATGGTGCGCTGGCGGCCGTTTCGCTAGCTTGATCTACCCCGAAATCGGTATAGCGTGACGTGACTATGTGACGAACATAAATAACACACGAGTTAACATGAAAATCATGACACGGATGTCATGTACAGCATGACTTACATGCATGCCACGCTCATGGTGCGCTGGCGGCCGTTTCGCTAGCTTTATATATACCAAAATTGGTATCTTGCGACGTGACTGTGTAACAAACATAAATAACACGATGTTAACATGAAAATCATGACACGCATGTCATGTACAGCATGACTTACGTGCCACGCTCATGGTGCGGTGGCGGCCGTTGCGCTAGCTTTATATACACCAGAATTGGTATCTTCCGACGTGACTGTGTGATGAACATAACACGAGTTGACATGAAAATCATGACACGCATGTCATGTACAGCATGACTTACGTGCCACGCTCATGGGGCGCTGGCGGCCGTTTCGCTAGCTTGATCTACCCCAGAATTGGCATTGCGCGACGTGCCTGTGAGACGAACATAAAAACACGAGTTAACATAAAAATCATGACACGTACGTCATGTACAGCATGGCTTACGTGCCACGCTCATGGTGCGGTGGCGGCCGTTTCGCTAGCTTGATATACACCAGAATTGGTATCTTCCGACGTGACTGTGTGACGAACATAAATAACACGAGTTAACATGAAAATCATGACACGCTTGTCATGTGCAGCATGACTTACGTGCCACGCTCATGGTGCGGTGGCGGCCGTTTCGCTAGCTTGATATACACCAGAATTGGTATCTTCCGACGTGACTGTGTGACGAACATAAATAACACGAGTTCACATGAAAATCATGACACGCATGTCATGTATAGCATGACTTACGTGCCAAGCTCATGGTGCGCTGGCGGCCGTTTTGCTAGCTTGATATACACCAAAATTGGTGTCTTGCCACGTGAGTGTGTGACGAACACAAATAACATGAGTTAACATGAAAGTCATGACACACATGTCATGTACAGCATCACTTACGTGCCACGCTCATGGCGCGCTGGCGGTCGTTTCGCTAGATTTGATCTACCCCGAAGCTCGTATTGCGTGACGTTACTGTGTGACGAACATAAATAATAGGAGTTAACATGAAAACCATGACACGCATTTTCCTCAATGACATACAAGACGATTAGGGGTGTGCGAATATCAAATTTTTCGAATACGAATCGAATACGAATATCCACCTTCGAATATCGAATCGAATATCGAATATCAAAGGAAAAATGCCTCCACAGTAACAATATTTTATTTAACATGTAGCTATTTGAAAAAAACAAAAAAACATTAACAGCCTTGGCATGGCAGCACAACATACACTGCTATCAGCACAACATACACTGCTATAAAAACATGGCAGCACAACATACACTGCTATCTCCAGAACACAATGACTAGGCTAGCACAATGCACATCACAACACAAGCAAATATCACGGCACAATGAAAGTAATAAATACATGTTATCATGAAGAAATATGAGTTGCTCCAAATGATCAGGCAGCAGGCGCTCCCTTGTAACAGAGAACCCCCCTCCCCTGCCACTGAAAAGGCACGCTCGCTTGGAACAGAAGTGGCTGGTATAGGGAGTTACATGGGACAAAGCTTTCCCAGACTGGGGTATCTGAACAGTCCGCCACCCGTCACGTGGGTCACTGTCTTTCTTCAGAAGTGGTCCCGCATGGTGAACGAGTGGTAGTGCGGCACGTTACGACCGCATAATATTCAAAATGTACGGTTACATGATCGCCAACAGCGCTGCACGTCGGAGATGCACCAGCAATAAATCATACGTATTGGGGCGCTCGTCGCAGGCAGATATCGTGCCTCCGTGTACTTAGGATGTTTATCGCTCCTCTCGGCAACGTTTTTAGCGATACGAACGCAGCAGAAATGTGGAAGACGAGTTATTTTATGCGTGATAATCGAATCGCGTATTCGAATTTTTCGAATATTCGAAGTTATCGAATATTCGAAACTTTTCGAATACACGATTTTCGAATCGAATACGAATATTTCGAATGTAATATTCGACGAATATTCGAAACTTTCGAATATTCGCACACCCCTAAAGACGATGTATGCAGCTCTTTGCTGGCTTCTTCGCATTACATCGATTCCCACAATGCGTGGGACCTGCCGGCTTTTTTTAGCTTCATAAGTCTTAACCTTAAACATTCTGCCGCGCGGTTCTTGGCCTATCCCCCTTAGTGCGTTAGCGCTATCTGGTAGAGGACATCATCATCATGACATGAACGAGCGCAATAAGGGAGGGATCAGCAACCAGTTCATACCTTTGTACGTGCCGTGTCCTAATCGCTCGATCAGTTTGGGTTGAAGCAAACAGCACAAGCCAACAACAATATGTTCATGCCGTCATTGTTCGTCTGAACTGCTCCGAGACTGGCCTGGCCTTCCGAGACAAGCTTTCATCGCCCGTGATACAGCGTGCTTTAGATCTGCCATCGTGTGTCTTTACTCATCTTTAAAAAAAATGGCAGGAAGTGGAAGATGGAAGCAGGGCCGGATTAACAGTGCGGAGGGCCCGGTTCAAAAAAATAAGGGGGGCCTCTCCCCCCTCGCCCCGCCCCCTTTCTTTCCCGTTTTGTCACCTGGTCATGCTTGAGACTTGACGATTTTTAGATTTAGCTGCAAAGAACACAATCCATATTTATTCTAAGCCTCCCCGGAGTGTTTAATATCACCTGGGCGTTTTCTTTCTTGCGGAGCACGTGGAGAGATTGTCATCGTAATAAATAACTATATCAGGAGACGAAGACGCATGGACAGCATTAAGATTTGTCTCGTTCGTTGGATCATACTGAAAGAAGACTAAACTGTGCGAGAAGTTTAGACGAAAAGAAGGAATGCATACGACACTTAGAAGTGCAGTCCAAGCACCGTGTTTGTTTCTTCCATGCCAGAGTATTTTCCAGCCATATTGATCGCGTTGTCGTATGACTGGCCACGACAGTCTTGGAAGTTAAGTTCAAGATTTTCTAAGAGGTCGAGCGTTCTCTTCGCGAGATCTTCCCCTTTGTGACTGGTTATGGGCAAAAATCCCAGAAAATGTTCTTCAGGCTCATCGTTAGCAACGTTGCGGACGACCACTGTAAGTTGATCCCTGTGACTCGAATCAGGTGTAGAATCAACTGAAAGAGAGAAGTACTTGGCACTCGCAACCGCGCAAGTGATTTTTTTTTTCGGACTTCAGCTCCGAGGGCTTCTACAACCTCTTCCACAATGGTTGAGAGGAGAGGTAGGATGTTTTGCCACGTCCAATGTTCCCGAAGTTCTTTATATGGGCGGCAAGGAAAGGATCAAACTTAGCGATCAGTTCAAGACACCCAAGGAACTTGCCATTTTGAGGAGACCCGAGTAAATCATTGGATCCTCCGAGAGAGAAAGAGCCCTCGTTCTGCAAGGAACATTACCACTGCAACTACGCGGTGAAGAACATTTCTCCAGTAAGTTGCCCGTTCCGAGCAGTGCTCTTCAAAGGAAGGAAAAACAGCGCGAATGTTTGGACGAACACAAAAGGGACACACACGACGACAGGCGCTGACTTACTTTCTGTGAAGAAGGTACATGTCAGTGTACACACGCGTGACTGCCATTAATGCGCTAACATCCCTCTGACATCGACATCACCGCATCACCGCTCTTCAAAGGATCGAATGACCGACGTCCTGAGAGAACGTCGCTTGCACAGGTCAAGCACGCATTGTCTATGACACTCATTTTCCTCGTGTGTTTGTAACTTTGCATATGCCTTGTTCCAAGAACTGAACCCATCTGGTTCCGAAAATTGGTCCTTTCTTGCTGACATCAGAGTACAGGGAAAGCAATACACAGATCATTTGGAAGGGCTGTACAGCAGCCATTCGCGCAAGACTGCTTCGCCGTTGGTGCATAGAACATTTCTTGATTGAAGTGGCGGTGATAGCCCTTCGGTGCCGCGTCAGTTGGCTGAAAGTACCGCTTCGAGCGGGAGTAATCACCCCGCATGTTTCTAGCATTTTCACAGACACCCTGGGTTTGTGCCACCCAAAAGTTGACAGTGGCTACGCGCAGAGGAGATCAGTCCACGGGATCCATAGACATGCAAGGACGCTCATCAGGCAATGGCTGATCTGTCTCAGTCGGGCTGCTCGTTTCTGGAGAACTGGGCTTCATCGCAGTGTGCGATGAAGTTGGTTCCCCGACCATGCTCATTGAGGTTGTTGCCTTTAAAGCCATTGAAGAGAGCGCCTCGCTTGCGCCGGCTTCGGAACAAACAGTTTCGCTGAGTGCACGGTCTGTTGGGTCACCTTCACTGGTCTCACTGGTCGACCGACGGATTACTGGCCGAGCTCTGTCTTGGCAAAATGGGCAGAAAGCTTAGGCATTTTTTTCTAAAGTGTCGCTGAGCTGTTTTTTTTTCTCCGTTGCCAAAAGGCGCTTTCGAGCGCCAGAGAACTCCTTTTTCCGTGGCATGGTACAGTAACAGAGCCTGCAAGCCAAGTTTATGATCTATAAGAACTTATTCAAAGTGTGCTTTTCTAGAAATAATTTTTACTAAGAGCGACAATGAAGGATACTCTCAAAACAAATTTATGAGTAACATTACGGTAGTTTAACAAGACAATGAAACGCTACCGAATAAATCTGATATTGGCGATAAACTCACTTACGAGATCTAGTTTATCGCGTAGTTTGGGTTTCTGCCAGCTGCTTCCTGTCTACAGATTACTCCCTCGACATGATCTGGATCTGTCTACAATATGAAGGAAGTGCACAGAATAAGACGATACAGCCGGAATTGACTTTACAATAAGATCTCTATATCACTGTGGTTCACATATCTTCGCAACGGGTTGCATTCTCAAGCGTTCTGGTTCAGGTGAATATAACAGCGATGCTCGCTCATTCCAATGAATGGTGACCGACAGGCTCCAAAGGTGGCAAAAATAAAGCACAAAATGTCGAAGCTTCGCGAAATCGGCCACTCTGAATAAGTTAGTAAGAAAAGCTCGCACTTGCTCATTCGTAAAATAAGTTGATAATGACGGAAGCAGCACAAGAGCAAACGCACCCACTTAGTCATTGCGTAATAATATATTCGCAATAAAAGTATTCAAATGTTAATCCACTGAATATTATTTTAATATTACTAATATTAAAGTAATTTATTAGTATTAATATTAATATTAATATTTAAAGTATTAATATTAAAGTAACGAAAATAGAAGCTCTGCAACTCTCGCATGAAACGTGCACACTGTACCTGTTAGCTATCTTAAAGTGCCCAAGTGCCCAAATATAAGAAATACGCTTGCACTTGTTTCCAATACTCGCACGAATGTAAATTTTGAAGCTCTTACCTTTAAGATCAGCATATCCGATTGTTCTGCAGTGACAACGACGAGTACAGAGCTCCAGAGCGTGAAGGCGCACGAAATTTCTTTAACCGAAGAATGCGTCATAAGAGCCGTGCTGCCTCGCGGATCGTTGAGCGCTGCAGCGGTGTTGTGTGATCTGAATAAGTTAGTAAGAAAAGCTCGTACTTGCTTATTCATAAAATTAGTTGATAATGACGGAAGCAACACAAGAGCAAGCGCACCCACTTAGTCATTGCGTAATAATATATTCGCAATAAAAGTATTCAAATGCTAATCCACTGAATGTTATTTTAATATTCTCAAGGGTCTCACAAAGGTGTTGGTAGTGCCTCAATCTTTGCAAAGTAACGAAAATAGAAGCTCTGCAACTCTCGCACAAAACGTGCACACTGTACCTGTTAGCCATCTTAAAGTGCCCAAGTGCCCAAATATAAGAAATACGCTTGCACTTGTTTCCAATACTCGCACGAATGTAAATTTTGAAGCTCTTACCTTTAAGGCATATCCGATTGTTCTGCAGTGACAACGACGAGCACAGAGCTCCAGAGCGTGAAGGTGCACGAAATTTCTTTAACCAAAGAATGCGTCATAAGAGCCGTGCTGCCTCGCGGATCGTTGAGCGCCGCAGCGGTGTTATGTGATGTCGAACAAGCTGCGCACATCCGGTCGGCTCGGAGAAGCATCATGTTCACCTGAGACGCCCGTGGTTGCATGTGCTATGCAGGGCATTGCGTAAAAGAAGTTCAAAGGTGATGGTCGGTTGAAGACCCCCACCACAACGCTCAAGCAATTGCGGTGAGGGTCTGCTGGCGGCCAGATAGTGGATATATGTTGTAGATATTTCCTGTGCACAACCTTTACCAAGTGATAGTCTCTTAATTAAGTTTCCCTATAGTATAACCACCAAGCAGAAATTAAGACAGAACGGCAATGCCAGAAGCGAAGAATCAAACCATTACTCCTTCGGAGTCCTTGCATAATGAGGAAGTTCCTTAACATACAACTATTTCATGGTGCGTTGTTTACGCTATAATGAAAGCATAATATATAGCAATATGCGTCAGCTTCATACCGGTTATTTTCATTCAGCGCATTAAACGATATTTCAAACAGGAACCACTCTCTATGCTCCTTCGCATTGCGTGTTGGACCGTAGCTGCTAAAATCCTCGTCAGGCTGCTCTATGTGTCCATCCGCTGGATCAGCTCCTTCCCTGGACACGATGCATGGTCTCCGGCGACTAAAAGGTTTTTACCACAGACTGTAGAACTGGGAACTGACTTCAAGATTATGCACGTCATGCAACGAACAACCTCTTAGAAGCATTTATATTGATTATTGAAATAGATAATCTGTTTCTATCAGGGGAATCCAGCAGGAGGGTTAAACTTTTTCGAACAAAACAACGAGGTCGGCCATTTTTTCTGTCCCTTGGGGGGCCCCCTAAAACCGGAGGGCCCGGTTCATTTGAACCCTTTGAACCCTGGATAATCCGCCCCTGGATGGAAGCTTGCGATGAAAAAACTCGTAAACTTGAGGAAGGCAAGTCCACTTGTCGAAACGTCGGCTCGAGCACCCACCCCCTGTTCACGAATTTTACTCATCTTTGCAATTCAACATGATCAGTCAGTCTTCTTCGTGCGACCATGGGCAGGAGCAACGCGGATATTTCCAGCGAAGCTACAAAAAAAAATGCGTAACGTAGGAGTGACTGAAAACAGCAGCGCAATTGTCTCTGCCAAATGACAGATATAAAGTTCTTTAATAAATTACACACTTTACGCAAAGTGATTAAAATGGTTTACTAATGACCATAGGGACTCGCTCCACCGGCTCATTGTGTTTGCACAAAATTGTCAAAACTATTTCAGGGTTCCTTTGAGCGAAACAGACCAGATTTCAAGAGAGGGCAAGCACGGCAGAGGGTGGCACAATGTTAGGTGAGCCTTTGCCCGGGAGTGCGCACTGTGAGGCTCACGATGATGATGAGACTTATGCACACAGACATACCTGATTCTTGCCCCATTGAAAAGCAGTCACCATGGCCACGAATATCTGAAGTTGCTTCATGAAGATATAAGCATGGAAGGCCTAAGTTATTGAAGATGCCATTAAAGCCCGTTTCTTTTGTATCAAAATGGCTTTGCCATAGCCGACTATTTTTTAGGACAATGTGCAAACATTTCACAAAATGCACACTTATGGTCATGGAACATCGTGCGAAAAAATGCTCGGAAAACAAAAGTTATTTTTAGCCTTTCAATGCCCGACAGTGAAAGTGTGTAAGTGACAAAAAATGACTCTCCACAAAGAAAAACATATCAAAAGCTTGTACAAAGTTAATAAATCTTGCCTCTATGTTAGAAAATTGTCAAATTTCATATTTGCACCGGCAGCTGTTCTCAAAGCTGCTGTGTAAAAAGGAAATAGCAGCGCTTTCATTCACAATGAATGGTGGAGTGAAAAAGCTGGTGAAATTTCAAGATTAAAACATTCATGAAAACCAACACAAAATAAAAAATAAACAGGCACAACAGGACCAATTAACTTTAGTTCTACTAGTTCACCTCATTAGTTGAAGCCTTGCACCTAGTTATTTATTACTGTCACGTGGTCGTGACGTCGACGTTTTGCGGTTTGACCTGCAAGGACGGTTCACTGCGGCGCGGTCAGCGTCGAGTGTTGATAACCGTAACCGTCGTTGCCGGTGAAACCTGAATACATCAAGACAAAACAAGAAGCGGACGTGGCAATATTCTCACGAACGTTTGAATTCCTCAGTCAACCGCATTTAAGAGTGTTGCATAAAAGTGCGAACCTTACTGAAATTTCACGTAGATTTTGCTGTAAATAAGTTGTGGTTCCTCACTATTTCTTTTGGAGTTTTTCAGAGGTAATTGTTGCTTGTCATGCGGACACCAGTGAACTCTTTGTCCAGCTGTAGGGTTGTACATCATTGAATTGGCCGTATCACACTGCAATCTATGAGCATTGATTAACATGCAAGATTCTGCCTCTTATTATCACTGAAAATGTGTTGCATTATGCATATTTTTCTTGTAGAACTCTTTTAACTTATTGAAATGGAAGCAAAGAGCTTTTTCGGTTAGGCTTGTGCGAATATTCTAGCGATTCGAATATTCGAACGATAATTACAGTAGTTGAATTTGCTTTGGTTCGAATTTAAATTCTGGGAAATTTCGAAGTATTTGAAATGAACGAATAAGTGACATGAACGAAAAGGTGGTTTCACTGCAGTGGAGGAGTGCTATAACGTGAATACAACATTCTAGGACAAATCCGCACTGCCGCGAAGCCCCACTTCAGGGTTAAATGAACATATTACCGTTACATCGATTCATCATAATTTAAGTTTGAAAGCTTGTTATACTGGCTTATATGCTCTAAGTACAGTAAATTTTAAAACGTAACATATTTTACAGGTTATCGCTTGCATTCTACTGAAAGTCAAATCATGCTACTATTCAAAGTTGCTTCCACTTCCTTTGAACCATAAAGATTGACATTGCACATGCCTTGTTTCAATTTAAAAAAATATATTGTGCAGGTCAGTTGGGTCATGACAAATATGCTTGTTTTCTTTAATATCTGATATATACTGCTCGAATTCGATTCGAGATTATTTGACCACATCACTATATGCTTCGAACCTAATATTTACTATTCGCACAAGCCTAGTTTCGGTTCATCTCACAGAAACAAGTATCTGTACTAAGGTTCAAAGGCCTAAGTTCCCATTTGCCCAAAGAAAAGGGGCCAGGAAGCACACAGCCAGACTAACTGCACATAGTGACGTACATACAATAAGCCTGTAAGTACTAATTAAAATTTGGCAGTTTGTTTGTGCTAAGTTCATGCGTGTCTAAAACAAAATGTTGCCACTATTTAACGCTCCCAAGTCATGCAACACAGGAGAGGGGTCAAGCGTCTTGACATAACTTACGCCTCCGTGTATGTTGACAGCAGTGTTGACAGGAATGCATTGCTAACCAGTGGAGCCCTGTACTTGGAGGCCCCTTTTACCTTGATAAAAGTTATTCTTCTTAGCGGCACTTTTGTTTAGGTGCACATTTCTTGAGCCTCAACTGCCGGCTAAGTGAAGACCAACATGCCACAAGTCTTCACGGTCCATAACACATCGTTGAAATTGTGCCATTGCCTTTCGTATGGCCACACATACCTTACACTCTGTCCATATAGCCCTTGGTGCGCATAAGTCCCGCTGCTGTCCCCTTGCACTGCGACGAAGTATCTTTATCACTCGCCGCTCTGATTACCGACAATGTTTCCATAAAATTGTGTCACAATGCTCTGAACCAAGACCGCTACAAGAGGCATGGACAGAGCTGCACAAAGGTAAGGAAAGCGGTGCATACAGAGGAACTCATTGAAATATGATGGCATGACTTTTTTGCGAGGGAAAGCTTTATAGTGAGAGAGCACATGCATTCAATCAGTTTTTAATAATGCATGTTACAAATGAAATACGCAACGAAACAACTTTCATATTGCTAAAATTCACTACTGAGTTGACAACAACGATTCTGCATTTGGAGTTTTTTTGTTTTTTTCCGCACCTCAGCTTTACTGCAATAAGAGTAACATATTCAGCATTCCAGGGAAATCAGCAAACTATTTCAGTGAGAAAATTCAATTAGACTTCCTTTGGATAAGGGCAACTATATGGCACTGAATGAATCTCCCTCGGCATAATGGCAAAGTATTTGAAACGCACAGTGCAGCTTTTTGATGTTTATACTTCAATGGGGTTCACATGTGCCCATGTGACAGTGGTAGAAATGCAGAGGTAACTACATAAAAATATTTCAATACGGCTAACAAAGAACTCGCTAACAGGACCACTTCAGTACCATAAGCAGCTTGAAGCTACAAAGCAGATACTTAAAATCACTGGTTCAGTTACTCTTTATCTCTGGCTTGTTTCTGAAAAGTCCCCTCTTGTATGTTTGCATCAAAGAAATTTGACTTTCAAAACATGCTGGTTCTGCTGAACAATGTGCGGTACTGTTACCCTAGTTTGCTGAACAATGAGCTTAAATTTGGTCTTTTGCTGCTACATAACATAAAGTACAGCATGAATAGCACGATAGGATACAGTGATTGTGCAAAGGCAGAACAGAAAAGATAAAAAGACAGTGCTATTCTGTCATGCCCCATGCCCATTTGTGCTACTTAACAAGTTATGTAGCACGAACTGCACTGTTCTCTTGTACAGCACAAAAACACGTGAAGTAAAGCACCTTCAGTGTGCATCAGTATCCTGTTCACTTTGAAGGGGTTCAGAAAAGGTGGTTTGGTGATAGCCAATACGCCTTTTTTATGGCGCAACGGTGTATGTCCGCTTTCCCTAGTGGAAAAGGTGTGGAACGTTTTGATATCGTCTCCGCAAGCTTCTCGATCTTGGAGGCTTTCATTCTGGTTATCCCAGCTGACCCGGATCACCACACAAAACTTTGCCCCTCTACTAAATCTTACAAGAATGTCAGAGGGCAGCACAGGAAAATGAAAAAAGGAGGATTGGAAACCTGCATAGACGTCATGTGGAAAGGCATGACACCATGAAATTTATCCAGGGACTACTGAATGCGTGGGTTTCTATAGCAGTTTTCCTATTAAGAAAGCAGTTTTCCTATTTTTCCCTTTCTTAACCCTTCTGCCACCTTGTGGAATTCTGCAGAACTCATTTGCAATTTTCCCATTATGTATACAAGTATCTTGTCATTACCCTTACCAAAGTAAAAATGAACATTCAGGCAACAGTAACGTCCTTTATACCCCTGTCACACGGCAAATCAAATGTCATTTACAACAAATGACATTAGGTGAACTTAATGTCATTTTACCTTCCTGCTGTCACACGACGAAAACAAATGTCATTTTAAAATGATGACCATGACCTTAGCCCTCCTGAGCCGTGACGTTGGGAGAAATAAAAATATATTAAAACTTGCATCTCACATGCGTGTATCCTCGAAAATAATTTTCTATCACCAAAAAGCTGCTCGAAGAATATAAACGCAGCCGTTTTACACAACTTGCCATAGCTGTACGACACAAAAGAAGTCAAGCCAAGAACTAATCGAAAACCAACATGGCGACGATATGACCGGGCGTTGGTGCAGTGAACTAAAGCGTGCGAGCGCGACTGACACTCCGGCTGCAGAAATGAGACGGCGGCAGCTAATTCGTGTAGTCACCACCTTGATCACCACAACACGTGCAATCGGACGATCAACACCCGCGATACGGGCAACAACAAGAGAGCACAAATGAAACATGGCCGGCGACCAGCCGCTCTAGTTGAGAGTAGCTTTCTTTCAGAAACTTTCGCGCGTGCTGTTACGTGATCAAACCAGTAATAAGTTAATCTAGTAAATAATAAGATATTTACGAATTACAAAAGTTACGCATACATAGGTCAACAGTTATCTCCCTAAAAGGTCCCTGGCGTCGAGACTACGCATTCGGTCTGAAATCGAATGCGAATGTGTTTCGGGAACTCATTCGACAGAAAATGTAATTTTCATCAAATGGCATTAGTTTCCCCGTGTGACAGCAAACAAATGCCATTACAAACGAATGACATTAGCTGTAAATGACATTAGATTTGCCGTGTGACAGGGGTATTACAGTCCCCATTGTTGTGAATTATTTGTCTACGCGATACGAGTAATACTGCTGTGAAATTTTGTACCACAAACATAAAAGAACCCAGAGGGAGAGGTCGGAGGCTCGTGTACAGTAACTGTAATCTCATATCAGCACAATCGCATCGTGTGAAACAGGGATAACAGTAGATTTCATAAAAGCGGCACCATTAACAGGTATATTCCTCTCAGCCAGTGAACAGAGAAACAAAAAAATGAAATTACACCCCAAACTGTGGTAACCACGGCTCGGTGTGCCGCAACTGTGCTGACAGGGCGCATCACCGCTTTGGCTCAAGTCATGCCAGTCCATTAAGCACACACACTCGCTGTGGTTGCACTCACAAGGCTGTGCCTTTACATTCGAGAGGTTTTTCTTTCTTCTCGTCGCTGCCACTCAGATAGGAGCGAGCCGAGGAATGCAAAAAAGGAGGACGTGCTGCTCTTCTAAGGTTTGCCCCTGCTGCCCAAACGTTGGGGATCCTGAGACGGGTAGTGGATGGGCGCGCGCATGTGTGGTACCGGCGGCAGCGGGGGCACTGTTCCCGGGGGCGCGAGTCCTGGAGGAGGCGGGAGCGGCGGGGGGAGCACCGTCTCCCCCGGCGGGGCAAGGAACGCCGCGGGCGGCGGCGGGGGCGGCGCGAACGGGACGGGAGGAGGGTGCAGCGGGGCCAGGTTGAAGTAGTTGTTGGCCAGCTCGTCGGGTGGCAGCGGCAGGGCGCCCGGTAGGCCCGGAACGGGTTCGAGCGGCGGTCCCGAGGGTCGACCTTCGGTGCCTTCGGGCCCCGACGGCGTCGCTTGGCGCGCCAGCGGGCGTCCCCCATTTGATGACGAGTCGGCGGCCGCCCAGGATGAGCTTGTTGAACGTCTTGTCGGCGGCCAGCTCGGCACTGACGCGGTTGGTGAACTGGACGAAGGCGCACTGCTGCCTCGCCAGCATGGTGACGCCGCGGATCTCGCCGTACTGGTAGAAGTGATCGCGCAGATCTTTCTCCGTCAGCCGGTCGCCGAGGTTGCCGACGTACAGCGTGGTTTATCGAGATGTCCTCCGGCGGCTCCAGTTTGGGCATGGCGGCGGCACGGCGCAGCAGTTTGTCAGCCACCGGATCGTTGACGCCGTAGTAGCGGTCGCGGATGTTCTGGTCGGCCAGCGGATCGTCCGGATCCGTGGGCTTCTCGTGCCGGTACGGGCACTCCTCGCCTCTCTTACACTCGCCTTTCACCCAGAAGCTGCAGATGTGAGGTCGGTTGCGCTTGTAGTAAGGCGTGGTACGCGCCAGCTTCATCAGGAGGTCGCTGGGGCTCTGCGCCTTGGCGAGAGCCCCGTACGGTTGGCTGGGGTCGCCGTCGGCCACGGCGCGCTCCATGTTCTGCGAGTAGTACTCCTTGTTGACGTCCGACTTGGGCATGTCGTCGCGCAAGCTGAGCGCGTTGTCGCGCACCTGCACCGGCAGGCCGTAGTCCAGGTCCAGCAGGCAGGTCTGGCAGACGTTCTTGAGCTTGCTGCACGTCTGACAGACTTCGGTTTTCTTGAAGCGCATCCGGCCGCCGGGACACCATCGGAAGACGGTAAAAGGGCGCGAGCATATCTTGCACTCCTTGCCGAATCGCTCCTTGGTCATGCGTACGTACGGGTTGTCGCCCAAGCATGTCTGGCAGAGGATGGGGAATTCGGCTTCTTCCCAGTTGAGCCGGTTATAGGTGTTCGCACTCTTCGATGTCGCCATTTTTCGCAGTTCGCGTCGTGTTTACTCCAGTGTTGCTGCCCGAGAATCAAGACGACTACCAAAACGCGATCGCAAGGTCTCCTAAATAACTCTCGCTACTTACTCAGCAATCAAAATTATGAAGTTTGTGCCAAATTATTAGTACAATAAGTACTTAAATTAGTCAAAGTTTTGTTGTTTCTTGAAGTAGCTAGAATTTTAAATAAAGAAAGTCCGAAGGTGCCGGTTATGGCGTTGCGAGCCACAAGAAGCAGAAGCCGAAGCAATCCAGTCCTTGCAAGCGCGTGTTCAGAAGGATTGAGAAGGTATGGGCCCATATCCTATTTCATTTACCATAAATTGGTAGTATCTGGCCTCTGACAAAACCAATGCCACGACAATGGCGTCAGTTTTGCGGTGGTCTAGTGCAGCAGTTGTATAAATGGCTGTCCGGAGGCTTAGCGCCATTTACCGTAGCTGACAAATTCATTCATTCGCGTTTCGTAGTTCTCTTGGCGCGGCATGGCCGTACTGCGATGTCGCGTATTCGGTTCGAATGTTTCCTCGTACCTGGACGCACTGAATCATTGCCACGCTTTCAGGGAAAGCCGATAGCAACAAATCCCGCTCGACGATGCACGAAACATGGAATTAGGCTTCCTAGCGTGAAAGAAGAGTCGCGAGATTGTTGCGCGCAGAGCTCGGTTACATCGTGCACCTTGGCGCGCAGCTGAGATTTCCTTTTTTTTTTTTTCTCCCGTTCTCTTGAGAAACCCTTTTCTCGTGAGCGACGTCGGCTTTCGCAAAATCCGCGGAAGCGCCGAATCTAAAATAGTTGGACGCTTTCCCGTTCAAGTCGCCGTTTCGTTTAGTGGCGGGATCTTGAAACGTCATTGCAGTCACGTATCGTACAGGACTCTTGCCTTTGAAATTTCCGCATTTCACTGCCAGTGAAGATACAACATAAAACCAGATTTAATTAGCGTTACATCTCTGGTGACGGCTGGCGACAAACACAACTACTGCGTCGTCCTTTGTTCTTTAAAGAGGGTATGGAGATTCTATTTGTGTGGAGTATGGGCGACTTTGCTGATTTCGCGATAACTATTAGCACCGTTTCATTAATGACAATGTCAGTTGTGGCTTTTTCTGTCATCTCTGATTTGTGGCGACGGCGGCGCGATTACCACTTTAGTGTCAGTTCGGCGTCGTCTGCTGCGGCCTTGTGTCCGCAGCAGGTGGACCAGTGGAGTGTTTATGTTGAGCGCTTTTGAAATGATGTTACTGCGTCGAATAACTTTGATGCGTTTGGCGAGATGTTGCGATATCTGTCACGTTAACGAGCGTCGGTGTGTTGTGACATTTGCAACAACGTCCACTTTGGAGCAAGTGAGCGAAGGCAAGGCCGTACTCTTTGCTTCGTCTACCGCGGTTTTTCAATCTCGGCAGGTGCCTAGTTCAAGAGCGGCTGTATAGGATTGCGGCAGTTGTGGTGTGTAATCATGAAAGGGACTGACATGACACGGTGATTCATTCGTTATGCGGAAGCAGCAAGTGCAGACAAAGAAATTGTATACTTTGGGTTTGTTTATTTGTTGTTCCTTTAAACATATTGTGTTAAAAAAGTCCATCGCTTCTGTAAATTTTTAAATTATATATGAAGCATTAAGGCACGTTATCAAAAGTGAGTTAAAGCACACATAACAGTACCGCACACTCTTATCTGTATGGGCACAGTGCGCGCGAACTTCCTCCTGCGACAGCAGCGCCAGAATGGGTGTAGTGAGAGAAAAAAGCAATAATGTGCAGCCGCAATAAACATTATCCCCTTACGTTCTGTCTCATCAAGAGGCAAGAGTGTCCGTTATTTGGAAGTTTTTCGAGGGCGCATGTGCTTCGTGTGATGCGTGGTGAACGACGAAACATGTTTTCGGGTCTTTTTTAACCTTGTGACACTTTTCTTTGCAGCCCTATTGGCCGATGTCACCAAAGCTGGGCTGATAAGTGAGAGCTAGATAGCGCCCTCTGGCCAGTGCACGGTGCCCATAGTCCCTTGATTATACGCAGGTCTACTTGCTTGTCCATGTAATGCACTTACGAGTTTAAAAAGAAATATGGGTTGAAGTATTATGACTTTCTAGTTTCACATCTTAGCTTCTTCCTGAGTATGCTCCTTGGTGTACTTGCCATATAAGTCCTGTGTCAGTTGTCCTGACAAGGAATGTATGGTTTCAAGTGTTAGTAATGTGTGTCTGGCCTGCTGCATCTCTGTAATGCATGCCCAATCGCTGCACAAATGTGTAATAGTCCATAAAAGCAACATTTAACCTGCTGTTGCCAGAGCATGGACAGTACTTATTGTGCGTTACTGCTGCTCCTTTACCTTTTCTTGACATCTGATGAAAGAGTGGTCACGTTGCTGTTACCATGTCCAATAGATGGCTTGCACCAACATGATTGAAGCTGCCATGTCGTAGTACTTGTGTGTGCGTGTGGGGGGGATTGGGTTCGTGATACGTGAATGTTGTGCGTTCTGTTGTTCTGGCTCAGAGACGACTTTTACTCAGGCCTTGTCTTTTCGACATTGAAGCCTTACCCACGGCAACAAATATGCTTTGTTGGCATCATTGTAACCACCATGTTGTAGTACAATTACATTAAAGGGACCATGCAGCATTTTTTTTACTCCTTCTCTAACACTGGAGTGCGTGTATTATAGAATACTGAGGTGTGTGCAAAAAAAATTATAAAAATTAGTGCAGCAGAAATTCTTATT